>NC_138310.1:9160000-9327500 GCF_965601325.2 Salmo salar
CTTCCTCCATCGGGTCTCCTCATCATCATGTTTTTCAACCAAGTCTGTCCTCCTATGCTTTGAGGGGTTCTCCATGCCCTCCCAGAGGCACCATAGAAGAAGGAGAGAGGGACCGGGGAAAACTTTGACAGCTTAGAGCTATCCCGCAAACTTCTTCTTCTCTGAGCGTCTCAGTCAAATCCAAAGCCAGTTGGTAATCCCCTGTAAACCTGCTCCTCTCTCAACAAAGAGCAGACTAATGAGGCAAACTAGACAATCTTGGACGCTTTTACTGCAAGATTAGGATGAATTACGAATTATATAATATTCTATAATATTTACACCCTCCCTACTCTCCTTCTCTGCCGTCCTCGACTGCTCTCCCTTTCGCTCTCTCTTTGTCCTCTCTCTTTCCCCTCGTCCCTCTCTTCCATGCCAGAATTATCTCTATTATCTCTGTTTCGCTCTCCCTCTCTTTCTCCCTCTCTCTCTCCCTTTCTCTCTCTCTCTTCCTCTCTTTCTCTTACCTTCTCTCACCCTCCCTCTCTCTCCTCATACAGTTCTGCCATCCCCATTCAGGGCCATTCATGAATAATCCTTGCAGTAATTTGGCTCAGACGAGGCCTGACAGTATCTGTTTTGAACACATGTGCAACAAAGTGGTGGTGGCGGTGGGGGGCTGAGAGGAGTAGGGGGCTGAGCCCAGGGACACAGGCACGTTGCACTTCACCCTTGTTAGAACAGTGTCCTTGGCAGAGACACAGAGCTTGCCCTTTGTTAGAAGGTGCGTGTAACAATGAGGTTGATTTAAAATGGATTTCATGTGGCCAGCGAGACAAGGTGCACTAGCCTTACGGCAGCCTGATAGCTCTCAGGGTGACAGCTGTGAATTGAGGGCTGAGTGTGGGCTGAAGTATTGCTGCCTAATATGTGTCACCTACCTGCATAAATATGTATGTCCCTGTTCAGAGCAGGGAAGGAGGGAGGAGGGAGGAGGGAGGAGGGGAAGGGAGAGAAAGTTGGAAAAGTTGAGCACCGCTTCAATCAGGTGACAAGAGGATCTAAATTAGCCCCCTCTCCCCAGTTGATAATAACCTCTTCAAGGCCTGTTGACGGAATACACCTTTACAGATGTAGGATCTTAATGTGAGCCAGTTTGCTACAGCAGGAAAATAATCCTGCAGCAACAGGAAATGTTATTTATTATTTGGATTATAATTCATGGACATTTTTGTAGGGGGTGATATATTTTTTTGGAAGGGAAAATCAAGTATGACATTTCAAGGGGGAAATAACAAACTTCAGAAGCCTTTTTAACATTACAAGTTTTACATTTCATGGAAAGTTCTCCAGCAACAGGGTGATCAAATTAAGATCAAACATCTGCATCATGGCACACTACAAGCTCATCGTATATACACACACATCTCAGTACACCCACCCAGATAATAAGATAGAGCAGAGGGCCAGGAGTTCTTCCTGGGCTTGCACCCTTATCTCACACCACTCTCCATTCCACTCACACTCCTCACAAAGCTTGTTACAGTAAGTGAATACTTTAGTCTTGTTATTTTCTAAGAAATGCATACACTTTGACTGTTTTCTGTCTCTCTTTTCTTCCATGAAACTTACAGGAGCCCCGGTCTTTTGAAAAAGTAAGAGTGCAAAGTCGCCATCCACAAAAAAGTGTCCCTGATGATTTGGCTGTCTAGTCTGACATTTTGGTGAAGGGGGAGATCTGGGGAAATACATTCATAAAACAGGAAACTCAACCGCCTAGGTATTGTATGTTTATGTACCACATCAGCCCAAAAGAGGGAGGAGCCATTACCTGTTGGCCAGTAGTGCTCTCAAGGTCACCTGACTCATCCCCTTGTAAGTTGGCAGCAGTGTGGCCCAGTCCCAGGCCCAGTCTCCCACGGCTGCCTGTTGATGTACGAGGAGACACTATTGTTAGTTATTAATCTGAGTTAATATGATCAGTAAATTACAGCTCCAGCTGGGGTGGACTAACTAAGGAGGAGGGGGTCCTGAACGAGGACGAAGACACGCCATATCAATCATGTCCGCACAAGAAGGTTTTTATTCCAATAAGACAGCAATTAATTTATAAATCCATTTGGGGGGATGTAGCCATCATTTATAAAAAGATAAATACATTTTGGGAGGGGAGTCGTTACTCTTCGAACTGTTTTCTCCATGGCACACCGCCCAGCCCCCCTTTCTCTTTCCCTCTCTTTCTCGCTCTCTTTCTCTCTTCCCCTCTCTCTCTCGCTCTCTCTCTCTCTCTCTCTTTCTCTTTCTCTCTCCCCCGCCTTTGTGAGCAGGGAAGAACAGCACTTTGTCGGAAAGGCAAATTAAATTCCGATTGCTTTGATTGCCAAAATGTCACTCTTAACTCCAGGCTGAGTTTAATTGACAAAAGGAGGGGAACGTGACTACTGCACCCTTCCCTCCCTCCTCCTCCTCCTCCTCCCCCCCTCTTCTCCCTCAGACGTGATTGATGGATCTGGCTTTTTTCTCTCCTCCCTCCATTTGATTTGACAAACAACACAGGCACCTAAAGCGGAGAAGGCATTTTAATCATTCTCTTAATAGGGTGTTTCTATGCAAAGCTATGCAGCCTCCTCTGATAACGAGAGAAACAGAAAGCCAGAGGATTATAGTGTGTCTGCTCTGAAGAACAATAGCAAAAACGCAGGTATTTTAGAAGGGATCACAACAGCATCAACGCATCCCAAAGAGGTACAAAGAGAAAAATGTATCTGGAAAATATGGGACTTTGCTTGATTGTTTTGTATGATATCGCTTGTGTGTCCCATGACAGAGAAGTTATCTCACATTGAACCAAACTACCTGTAGCTCCTAAAATATCAGACATTTTAACTTGACGTTGATGCGAAGCTTAGGGGACGACGTTTGGGGTAAAGGGGCTTCAGCTCAAAGCCTTGAAGAGCTGTACTTTAAAAGTCGCTTTTAATTTTTTTTATTTTTTATTCCCGCTTCTCGTTCACCTTTTAATGTTTCTTTGGACTCCTTCACATACTAAATTCTGCTCTGAGAGAGAGAGAGTGAGGAGAGAAAGACCTATGGAGAATAGTGAAATCTCCAAAAAGCTTCTGAGGTGGTCACTGTACCCAGTACTCCTCATTTCAACACACCTTTAGTGGCCTTGACCCAAATTTAAAGACACATACAGGTAACTGCTAAAATAATGGATCACCAGCATAAAGTGTCTTAATAGGGCGATGGGCCACCACGAGTCAGAACAGCTTCAATGCACCTTGGCATAGATTCTATAAGTGTCTGGAACTCTACTGGAGGGATGTGACACCATTCTTCTCCAGAAAATTCCATCATTTGGCGGTTTTGTTGATGGTGTTGGAAAACATTGTCTCAGGCACTGCTCCACAATCTCCCATAAGTGTTCAGTTGGGTTGAGATCTGGTAACTGAGATGGCCATGGCATATGGTTTACATCGTTTTCATGATCATTCAATGACCACTCGTGACCTGTGGATAGGGGCATTGCCATCCTATGGAGGCATAGCCATGGTTTGCCAAAATAATGGCCTGCCCAGCACTTTGTAAATGATCCTAAGCATGATGGGATGTTAATTGCTTAACAATAGAACCGCTGGGTCTCACTGGACCCCCCATCAAGCTAATAAGCAGTCATTCTGACTTAACTCAGGAACCACACCTGTGTAGAAGCAACTGCTTTCAATATACTTTGTATCCCTCATTGTGTTTCCATTATTTTGGCAGTTACTTGTACATGCACACACACACATTCAGACTTATTGCTTAACTATAGCTTTTAATTGAAACAATGGTATCAAAAAGATAAGAAGAATGGACAGAGGACCCACCTGGTCAAACTTGCTGCTGCCGATGTGGTTAAACTGGTGGAGGGGGTTGAACCGGGGTGAGGGGTGACCAGGGCAGTCTGTTCCCAGGTCAAAGGTCACTGTCTGAGGAGAGTCAATTGGTGGGTCACTGGACACACACAGCTTGGACCTCAACAGTGGCTGGAGAAACACACAGAACAGAAGGATGGAGAGAGAGAGCGAGAGAGAGAGAGAGAGAGAGAGAGAGAGAGAGAGAGAGAGAGAGGAGAGAGAGAGAGAGAGATTACATTTCACACTTTTTCAAGAACACTGGGACAAGTACAGCTGTCTTCAAAGACAATTATCTGGAAGGTCATTTAGCACAATTCCTATTATATTATATAATTTTAATTAGTACATCTCTGATTTAAAAAAGTACAGACCCAGACATAATGGACACTGGGATGCTCTCCTACCACCTATTCCCTGTTTGATTGGCCCAACAGAAGTAGAAACTAATCAGTTACAGATATAGTTCCAGACATCCAGTAATGGACATTGGAATGCTCTCTCTCTCTCTCTGTCGTTCTCTCTCTGTCGTTCTCTCTCTGTCGTTCTCTCTCTGTCGTTCTCTCTCTGTCGTTCTCTCTCTCTCTCTCTCTCTCTCTCTCTCTCTCTCTCTCTCTCTCTCTCTCTTCTCTCTCTCTCTGCATGCTGGGAGTTTTTTTGGAGTTTGAGTGTTTGGTGCGGAGGACTCTGGCCTAACTAACTTTCTAGACTCTTTTCTTGATCTTTTTCTTACATTTTATTTTCTATGGTGGAGGGTTAATGCAATATTTGTTTTAGCGGTATCCACCGTTTTTTTTCAGAGTTAGGGTGGAAGAAGACAGAGTAAGGTTTCTGGGGTTTGCAAGGTGTGGTATGCGCGATGGCTTCTCAGCCTAGCGCGGAGGAGACGCTGTCGATACGGCATGGATTCAGGTGTGTTCCTGAGAATGGAGTTAAGGTGGAGGAGGTTCTGCTCGCGGTCGGCGAACAGGTAGGAGCTGAATTTATACATTCTGCTTCTAGAATGAACAAAGCGGTGGTGGTGTTCATGAAAAGAGAACATTTGGTTGGTAGGCTAATTGCTAGCGGAATATTTGTAAGGGATGTGTTGGTCCCAGTTTTACCTCTTTCTACCCCTTCGAGAAGAGTAGTTGTTGCAAATTTACCTCCGTTTATTACGGACGATCAAATCAGGAAAGAGCTGAGTCGTTTTGGTAAGTTTGCTAGCGGGTTTCGTGTACTGTCGGCAGGTTTTCAGGCAGCTGCTGTTAAGCACGTTGTTTCGTTCCGGAGGCAAGTGTTTATGAACAACAATGAGCAACAGCTAAATGTGCATTTTAAAGTGAGGCATGGGGAGGGGCTCTATGCAGGGTTTGCCAGCACAGACAGTCTACGGTGTTTTGAGTGTGGGGATTTGGGGCATAAGAGCTTTGCGTGCCCACATAAAGGCCGTAGACAAAGTGAGGGTACAAGCGCCGGTGGGGGAAATCGAGGTCAAAGTGCAGGGGGAAATGAGATGCAGACAGCAGAGGCTGGGCCTAGTCATACCAGGGATGGTGGGGTAGCTGAGGCTGGGTCTAGTAAGGCAAGAGATGGTGGGGTAGAGGAGGCTGGGTCTAGTCAGACTAGAGATGGTGGTGTAGTGGAGGCTGGGTCTAGTCAGGCTAGAGATGGTGGTGTAGCGGAGGCTGGGTCTAGTCAGGCTAGAGATGGTGGGGTAGTGGAGGCTAAGCCTAGTCAGGCTAGAGATGGTGGGGTAGCTGAGGCTGGGCTTAGCTATGATATGGAGGATGGTGTAAATGATGCTGGGCCTAGTCATGCTATGGAGGGTGGTGTAGAGGATGCTAGGTCTAGTCAGGTTATGCTAGTGGATGAGGAGAGTATAGTGGGGAAGTGTAAGAGACTAGGGGGGGAGGAGGAGGGTGCCAAGCGGAAAAGGAAAAAGGGTGTGGTTAAAGGCACAATGGAAATTTTGCCTGTTGCTGTGGGGGATGCCATGACCAGAGAGGAAGAGCAGGTGGTCAGGGTGGGAGATAGAGATGAGGAGGAAAGTGAGTCTGAGGAAGAGGATGAGGAGATATTTTTTTCAGACTCCTCTTCAATAGGCCCGGAGCTGACAGCAAGTCAAGCAGAGGGGTCTAAGTACACGTTGAGAGAACTGACAAGGTTCCTGAATGAGACCAAGGGTAAAAAAGTTAATCTTGAGGCTTTTTTCCCTGATTCAAGAAAGTTTGTACGATCAGTACAACATGCTGTGAAAAATGAGGGGCATGGTGTCCTCTCACCCAGGAAACGGTTTAGGTTGAGGAAGTGGGTCACAACAGTGCGTAAGGGTTTACCTTCGGACACTGTTTAGATGTATACTTTCTTTTTGACACTGGGGTTTTTGAGCTTTGCTATTGGTCTTTTTTCTCTGCTGGCTTTTCTCCCACTTCTTATGGAGACTCTACGGGTAGGCTCGCTCAATATAAATGGCGCCAGAGATGCGGGAAAGATGAGTGTGTTGGGTGAATATGTAAAACAAAAAAAAGTACAGGTGTTGTTTCTGCAGGAGACACATAGTGATGTGTTGAATGAAGTCGATTGGGGGCTCTGGTGGAAAGGGGCAAGTGTGTTGAGCCATGGGACAAATCTTAGTGCAGGAGTGGCAGTCCTTTTTGCACCGGGTCTGTCTGTAAAAATGTGCTCCTCAAAGGAGGTGTGTAGGGGTAGGCTCCTTGTTGTTAAAGCAGAAATTAACAACATGGGTTTTGTCTTTATAAATGTGTATGCGCCTAACACAGGGAGAGAAAGAGGGGTTCTATTTGGGAGTCTTAGACAGGAACTCTCACAGGTAGCGCCTGAGGAGACACTGGTGGTCGGAGGGGACTGGAACTGCACAATGGATTTTACAAAAGACAGAAATGGGGAAGAGCCTCATTCAGTGTCAGTGGGAGTGTTAAGGGACATTATTAATCAGTTCGACTTAGTGGATGTTTGGAGAACTAAACATCCGAACACAAGACAGTACACATGGGTGAAGGTTTTTGGGGCTAGGGTGAGTGCAGCCCGACTTGATCGGTTTTATATGTCTAGGAATCGGAGCAATAGGCTGTTGGGCGCTACCATTCTCCCGGTGGGGTTTTCCGATCATCACATAACCATGGCTCGGCTGTCTATTTCACCAGGGCCCCGGCAGGCATCCTATTGGAAATTCAATGTAAAGCTCTTACAAGATGCCACTTTTTGCGCAGGTTTCCAGACCTTCTGGGAAAGGTGGAGGCAGCAAATAGAGGAGTATGAGTCTCTGAGCCAATGGTGGGATGTGGGGAAAGTCCAAATTCGGCTTTTCTGTCAACAATACACAGCTCTCTCATCCTCAGAGGCTAGGAGAGTATTGGGGGAACTAGAGCGGTGTATTAGTGAGATGGAGGTAGAGATGGTGGGGCAAGGCAATGTAGGCCTCCAGGCTAATTTAGCTGAATTACGCAGGGACCTGGGCAGTTTTTTCCAGGTTAAAGCAAAGGGAGCACTTGTAAGAGCTAGATTCTCCATGCTCAAGGAGATGGATGCTCCCAGCTCCTTCTTCTTTGGTTTGGAAAGACAGAGCAGTGAAGCCAAGGGTATACATTGTCTACGGCTGTCTGATGGGCGGGTGACCTCTGTGGTGGGTGAGATGCGGGAGCGGACTGTGGAGTTTTATACTGAATTGTATAGGGCAGAAGAGTGTGATCCTTTGTGTGCTCAGGTCTTGTTCACAGAACTCCCTAAACTCTCTCTGGCACAGAGGGACGATTTGGACGTTCCTCTGTTGTCCCATGAACTGGCAGAGGCCGTAACCCAGATGTCCCCCGGTCGTGCACCGGGGGTCGATGGACTCCCAGTGGAGTTTTATAAAAAATTCTGGGGAATAATTGGACAGGACTTTTTTTGCGTGTTGCGTGAATGCGTCGGGGTAGGAGAGTTGCCGATGAGCTGCCGTCGGGCGGCTCTGACTCTCCTGCCCAAAAAAGGGGACTTGTGTGAACTTAAGAACTGGAGGCCTGTGGCATTGCTCTGTGCGGACTACAAGATATTTGCCAAGGTCCTCTCTAACAGACTGAAGTCCCACTTGGACTCGATAGTACATAAGGACCAAACATATTGTATACCGGGACGCTCAATCACGGACAACTTGTTCTTAATTAGGGACATGTTGGACTTGTCGAGAGGTTCTAATGTGAACTTTGGACTGGTCTCTTTAGATCAAGAGAAGGCTTTTGATAGAGTGGACCATGAATAGCTGTTTAATGTGATGTCTGTGTTTGGGTTTGGGAGGAGTTTTTTGACCTGTGTGAAGCTGTTGTATGCTGGGGCATCATGTATGGTTAAGGTGGGAGGGGGGCTCAGTAGGCCAGTCTGGGTGAGACGGGGCATTAGACAAGGATGCCCTCTATCTGGGCAGTTATACACATTAGCCATTGAGCCTTTTTTAGGCCTGCTACGCAGGAGACTGCAGGGAGTGTGCTGGACAGGTATGGGTGTGGTGACAGGCATAGCAGTGTCAGCATATGCAGATGATGTTTCTGTGATGGTCAGGGATGGTAAGGATATGCAGGCACTGGAGACCAGTCTGAAGGTGTACGAGGGAGCTTCATCAGCTAAGGTAAACTGGGGCAAGAGCAAAGCTCTGTTATGTGGGGCATGGGGGGATAGGGCTCCTCCTCTGCTTCCAGGGGGTTTGCAGTGGGGTTGTGAAGGGCTTAAAGTGTTGGGGGTGTACCTGGGCTCGGAGAGGTGGGTCAGGAAGAACTGGGAGGGGCTGTCACAGGCAGTGGTGTCAAGACTGGCCAGGTGGAGGTGGCTCCTGTCCCAAGTGTCATATAGAGGGAGGGTGCTGATAATTAACAACCTGGTGGCATCTTCCCTGTGGCATAAACTGGCTGTCCTCAACCCCCCCGCCGGTCTGCTTGCAGACCTGCAACGCAAGCTGGTGGACTTCTTCTGGTCGGGCCATCACTGGCTGAGGGCGGCAGTGTTGTATATGACCGTCCACGAAGGAGGACAGGGCCTGGTGGAACTGGAGAGCAGGATGGCTGCTTTCCGGCTAAAGGCGGCACAGAGACTGTTGTACCATACTGATGTTGGCTGGAGGGAACCAGCATGCGCACTGCTGAGGAGAGCTGGAGATTTAGGGTTGGACCGGCAGCTGTTCCTCATGAAGCTGGAGAGGCTGAGTACAGCAGGTCTCTCAGATTTTTACTCTGCGGTGCTGAGGGCCTGGCAGCTGCTAAGGCACACACGAGAAGGGGGTGTGGAGCCTGGGCTGTGGGTGTGGGAGGAGCCTATCTTCCACAACCCAGCCATCCCTTTGAGATCGGTCCAGTCGGCCACCCTGCAGAGGCAACTGATGGCAGGGGGTGTAAAAAGGCTGGGTGACTTGAGACTCCTGGGAGAGGAGGGGTGGAAAAGCCCGGAAGTCTTGGCACAGCAAACAGGAATAACGTCTCTTAGGCTGCTGGAGAGATTCCTGGAGGAGGTCCAGGAGGCACTGTCTGAGCCGGTAAGGGGGATGTTTGAGCAGCCAAAGGGAGAGGGGCCACCAATGTTTCCGCCACTGCAGGTGACGGCAGAGACTGGAGACTGGCAAGGGGGTCTGGAGGACTTGTTAGATTTTAACACTCCGAGCCTGGGGGAGTTTGAAGGGGTGGGAGGTAAAGCCCTCTACAACCTCTGTGTTAAGGTGAGGAACATTAGGAGCCTAACAGGAGTGAAGGCACATCAGTGGCAGGGGGTATGTGGGGTGGAGAGTATGGTGGGTTTTAGATGGAGGGGGCTCTACAAACCCCCAGTACCAAAGAGGTCAGGGGACCTCCAGTGGAGGGTTCTACATGGAGCCCTGGCCACTAACAGCTGGTTGGCACGGGTTGAACCGGGAGTCGGGCAGGAGTGTCCTTTCTGTAAAATGAAAGAAACTGTGATTCATGTGTTTTCTGTGTGCACCAGATTAATGCCATTAATGTCTCTGTTGGAATGTCTGTGTGAGAGGTTGGGGGTGGTCTTTACTGTTGGGGTGTTCATAATGGGATACAGGTATTCAAGTAAGGAGAAGGAAAAATGTGTTTTGTTGAATTTTCTGTTTGCTCAGGCAAAGTTAGCTATTTGGCTAACAAGGAGGAACAGGGTCAAAGGTGGGGCGATAACAGACCCTTTATTATTGTTTAATGGGATGGTCTCTGCGCGCCTTAGGGTTGAGTTTGAGTTCTATAAAATGATAAAAAGTGTGGAGATGTTTCAGGAGATATGGTGTGTTGGGGGGGCTGTCTGTATAGCTGGGGATATTTTGGATATACGGTTGTAGGAGTGGGTATTGTCTTGAGTATTGTGATGTTGGCTTGTATCATGTGGTTGCTGGAAAGGCGAGTATGGTACATGTATGCATTACAGGATGTATTTTTGGTTTTATTTTTAAGGGGGAGGTTGGGTGGTGAGTTTTAAATGAAATGAGAATGTTTCAGTAAAGAAAGACAAAAAGTCAAAACTCTCTCTCTCTCTCTCTCTCTCTCTCTCTCTCTCTCTCTCTCTCTCTCTCTCTCTCTCTCTCTCTCTCTCTCTCTCTCTCTCCTCTCTCTCTCTCTCTCTCTCTCTCTCTCTCTCTCTCTCTCTCTCTCTCTCTCTCTCTCTCTCTCTCTCTCTCTCTCTCTGTGTGTGTGTGTGTTCCCTGATTGATTGGCCCAACAAAAGTAGAAATGAATCAGACCGCATTAGAAATAGAAACAGAGATACAGGACAATGGCTGAGGATATGTATAGATATCCAGATGCAGAGATAACTATTTCACGGTAGGAGCTTACTTTCTACCCTCATTTCTACAGTGTAACCTTTGGTATGGTTTTGCAGAAGTGCAGGTGGAGGAAGAGGCTTGGTCCGGTGGTGGGGGAGTGGGGTGTGAACAGAGGCTCACCAGTGTGGATCCACTGCACACACATCAGTCAGCCTGTCACCCCCCCCCCCCCCCCCCCCCCCCAAGACCCAGGCCAGCACACTCCAGCCCAGCCGTCCAGCCTGACCTGGCCATCCTTGCCTTGACCTTGTCTGGGTAGAGGAGGCTACTAGTAGGGGGTACTTTGGAACGTGTTTGGGCCTCCTGGCTAATAACAACATCCCCTCTACCACTCACTGAGGCTGAGAGTAGTGGAAGAAGGATGAGTTGAAGGGATTTTAATTGTGGTATAAGTGGATTTGGTGCTATCAGTTACAATATTGTCAAATGACATTATATTTGCGTACAGCCACCATAAGAAAAAGGACAATAACCAAGAAGATATTTGAGGATCTTTAGACTTCTGTCCTCCTCCCCACCCCCTCACCCCTTTCCTTCCTCCCTCTCTCCATCTCTCCAGCCCCATCACTCACCTGTACTACACATAAGTTCCAGGGAGGTCAGTGGATACTACTGTGTGATGGTGTCAGAGTTGGGTCTTCCTGGTCTCAGCCAGGCAGCCAGGCAGACAGGCAGCAGGCGGATCCAGCGGTAACCCCCCACACTTTCACCCTCTCCCCCTACCCCTTCCCCCCAGAGCAGACGCCGGCCCCAGGCCAGCGGCCACCAAATTGCGGGGGAGAGGGAGTCCTTCCTTACCTCATTGACTTGGATGATATGATAGATTTGCCTCAGGTACTCAGAGCCACCTGGTTTGTGGCAAATCTCCAGGAGTATCAGCCCTATTTTCTGCTCAGTCGCCTCAGCCACACCGCCGCCCCCCTCCTGTGGAACACCACTCTCGCCCCACTCAAACGCACTGAGAGAGGGAGAGAGAGATAAAGAGAGGGGGGTGAAAGAGTGAGAGGTGAGATACAAAGAGAGAAAGAAGGAGGCAGGGGAAACAAAAAGCCACAGTTACCATGAATATCTGCTACCTGAACATTCCATTTCTTTGAGGGATTTAGCCAATGAGCTCGAAATCCATAGCCACACTTTATTCTGTTGTGACTGCACTTGAATGTATCAAGTTATAGGCCTATTATATGAAAGCTTTACACTTTAAAAACATGTAGGAGCGTTCAAGGTTTGGGCTTTTATTTTCTGGCAGCACTATTGTTCCCACTTTTCATTTAATGTTTCAATTACAGAAAGTGAACGTAAAGTATAGATACATTGTGTTCTAGTCTATCAGATTCTTCATACGGAGGTGTTTCAAAACATAAAGGCCTGGAATTGATAGAGCTGTGATATAGTATAAATGATTTCACCGTGTGTGTGAGCGCGTGTGCTTGCGTGCATGTGTGCGCAATATCTACACACACACACACACACACACACACACACACACACACACACACAAGCGCCTTACCCTAGCAGAGGCCCGAGTCATTTCCCTGCCCTTCCTATGTTCCTCGCCATTTCCACGACGCTCGCCGTCCGTCAAACGCTCTCCTCCGTCCGGATGGACTTCCTGTCATTGTTTTTTTCCCTTTCACATTCTCTCTCTCTCGTCTTTTTGTAATTATAAGGTGGCAGAAACATTGTCGCCTGTCAGGCAGCTTTTGGCGGATGTGACATTGAGAGAGGTGGGCGAGGCCCTTCCTTCTCCCGGTAGCGGATCCGTGCATCCGTGTCAGCACCTGCGCTGTATCCTTTCCTGTCCATCACTGTGCAGGTGAAGCAGATGATTGGATTCAGTCAGCGGGGTGATTAATGAGGGCCTCTCTGGATTTAGGACAGCCTATCAATCATGTCATTAGGGCCAATGTGCCCTGAAAGAGGCAGACCTCCGCCAAGGAATAACTGCATTCATCTTCATCTGTGTATTCATCCCGTCAGTCCAGTCAGGGTCACCATGATGGAGAACAATAATCTTCTCCTCTACAAATTACTTTACAAAGACAAGTTGGGGGGGGGGGGGGGGGGGGGTAGAGTGTGTGTGTGAGGATAGGTTGGGGCGGTGGGGGGTTGTTTTTGGACTGGCGAGCCCCCCTTCCCTCCCGCTGATGCCACTGTACACTGATTGTTTACAACCCAGGCTTCACTTCCCAGTGAAGGTTATTTTAATGAATAGTAATGATCTCAAAGAATGGCTCTGACAGGTGATACATAATCAGTCTTTCGCTTTTTCCCTCCCATTTTCCCCCTCTTCTCCGTTTTTTACGACTTCCACCACCCCTTGTTCCTGTCACTAGGAGCAGGCCATTTCCTGGAACACTTGAGCTAATCTGTTCTCCGTCTTTCTCTCTCTCTCTCTCTCTTTCTGCGAGCCGCTGTGTTTGTGTGGTTCCGTTACCCAGACGGCTAAATAATTTTTAACGAGGATAAATGTGTCCAGACTTTTCTGCTCGTTGGTCTTGAGCGGTCAGAGGTGCAGGTTCTGGGAATAAGTCACCAAGCTCGGGGTCAAAGGGCAGACAGTATGAGACAAACTCAAACCCAATTTCCCGTTGCCTTACTTTGTTTTCCATTCAGACTGTAGAATGTCCATCATTTACGATAAATATCATGTCTCAAAATACATTGATCTTGTTCATTCCCATGAAAAACGTCTGCAACTGATGACGCAATCCATCAGGGTTGGTACATACACTGAATTAAAGAACATATCTGAATAGCATACTACTCATTAAATCATTCTATCACAAATACATTAATGTAATTTGGCTGAATACACCATGCATCGGACTGAAACACTTTGTTATTTTATTTAACCTTTATTTAACTAGGCAAATCAGTTAACCATCCTGCTGTGTTCCGGTCGAATTGGACCGATTTACAAGTTTTCGCTCTGAAAAAATGTAGTTAATTTAAATCTGATTGTCTTAAGGTTCCATGACTTTGTCCACACAGGGCATCTGAACACACAAAATACATTTTGATGATTTTCATTACATTTTGGGTGTTTTATTTAACTTTTGTACACCTGTGGTGTTCCCGGTCAAAAATGACCGGTCATTAGAAATGAATGGGTGAGACTACAATTAGTGTATAAAATTGAGTTCAGGCACATGCCAATTCAACACTTCCTCTCCCAGACCCCCACATGCATGTGTGTTTGAGCACACACACACCTCACTCCCCTTCTTGGCTTCCATGGCAACCCCCACGGGAACCTTTCCCCAATAGAATCTTTCCCCCACGGGAACCAGACCTGTTGGCATTCTCAAACAATCGCAACATTGTTTCAATAATATATAGAACTTTTGCAGCTCTGGTATGTTAAGCTTTTTTGAGGCCTTGCTCACAATTCATTCTGTGGCAGCACAATGACCAAACGATATACTGTATGTGAGGCTCTTGATCATATCTTTGATCATGACACTGGTGAGGAGGAGAGAGTCCTTGTTAAACTTTGACACAAAGTAGTCTGTGATAAATAGCACAATATGTTTCATAGGAGTATTTGTTATAGTCAAAATAATCCGGACATTATGCTTTTTTTACTCAAAAATGAGTTGTATGAGCTCAGATCAATGAGGCCTACAGGCCATAAATAGCAAATAGAAGTTCAAAACTTGTAATGTTCACAAGAACTGAAGTTGAAAAAAGATCTAACACAACATTAGGTGATCATATATGTATTACTATGGATTTATAATCAGCTATAATGGGGTGGTCATTTTGGACCGGGAACACAGAACTAATTAATATGAAACGAACACAACGGGAGCGTTAAGAACAAATTCTTATTTACAATGACGGCCTACCAAAAGGCAAAAGGTGGACGGGGGCTGGGGTTAAAAAAAAATATATAAATATAGGACCGAACACACATCACGACATGAGAGACAACACAACACTACATAAAGAGAGACCTAAGACAACAACATAGCATGGCAGCAGCACAATACATGCGGTGCTGCTCGTGGCAACGTCATTTTGTCGGTTAAAACTGTCATTTTGATCCCATGGATGGTCAGCCCTGGTATCCATAGCTCTGTCTGAGAATTTGAGAGTGGCAACATATCTCCAACCCATCCCTCATCTGTTTGCCAAAACAGTGGTGGGGTGTCGGTTTTGCTGTTCTTTGAATTGCAGAATGCCCCTTTAAGAAATGCCACCAATCTGAAAGGACACTTTTCTCATAGGAGGGCAAAAAGGCACCCCTAGATCCCTATCAGTGTATGTACCTGAATAGGGGCCCTTATCCTTCTACAGTGATACATTGAGCCTGATGAAAAGTGTTTTCTGTAGTCATCCGATCGTAGTTATAAGTAAACACAAAACATAGCGTGGGACTAACCACTTTCCTTGCAGGTCAACAGGAATTTATGGAAGGGTTGACTTCAGTTGCAGGTCATGTGGTTCTCTCTCAGGGCCATGCTTTTATATAATCTGCCTCAATTAATCTCGTCCTAAAATTGGCAGATTGATCATTCAACAGAATTATGTATTGGAAGATATATTGCAGTTTCAATATCAAAGCTAACGTGACTAATGATCATCTCTTTTGTTGTAATAAGTCCTGAATGGACACTGTTATATTCGAAACATCCTGAAGACTATAAAGAGAGAAATGGATAGACTGCAGCTCAGTGTTTGTCCACACAGTAGGTGTCCAGAGTTGACATCCCACCTCTTGGAGCAGAGCTTGCTGACATTCTGCAGGATAAATTAGGTTTGGTTAGGATTACAGTTAGGTTAGGATTAAGTTAGGTTGACCTCTCACCTCTCGGAGCAGAGCTTGCGGGCCTTCTGCAGCTGCATGGAGCACCACTTGGGCCTCCTCTCCTCCAGAGCCTGCAGTACCTTGTGCACAGTGGGCTTGGGCACACCCTTCTGCTGGCCCTGGCCCATGGTCCCCTGGAGGCACTCTGACAGCAGGGCCAGTCTCTCCTTGGCCCCCCGGTCCAAAGGCAAACCGCACAGCAGCTCCAGTGAGTTGGGGTCCTCCAGGCACTGGCAGAGACAGCTAAGGAGGGCCCAGAGGAGCAGGCCTGTTGAGCGCAGCTGCCGAGCATGCTGGGAAAGGTGTTTCTCTGCTGTGTGGAAGAGGAAGCGTACTGGCAGGGGGAGGGAAGCCACGGCCGAGGGCAGGTTGGTGTAGATGAAGGAGAGGGCCTGGAGGGCCAGATTCACCACACCTGAACAGACAGGAGAGACAAACCTGGGGTCAGGAAACAAAGTGTTTCAAACAATACTGAGCATGAAATAAATATGTTAATTTAGTTAATGGATAATCAATTGGGTTCCAGTGTATTAGAAGAAGAGATGCAATGCGAATATACATTTTTTGTCATCTCTAGAATTTGGTCCACACAAAAATCCAGCTCAAAGTGAGACAGTGGCGCCAGTACGTACTCTTAGCTGATTCCCTCCCCTTGGGTGTCTGAAGGGTATAGCTCCACTCCTTGGGGACTTTAGTGAGGATGTTGTCTGGGACGTCCCGTCTGAGCAGGGGGGAAAGGGGCTCCTCAGAGGCTTGCCAAGCCAGTACCATGGTGACCAGATGGCCCAGAAGGCAGTGGACAGGCTGGTTGACCACTGCCCGGATAAAGCTGATCACCACGGGGACAGGCCGCACTGAATCTAGGACAGGCCAGGACAGGACAGGGTCAGCAATCACTTTCATGACAGAGGAAGAGTAGTCGTTCTGAGTGTTCCAGAGTGCTCTTCTTCTAAATTGGCTAATGCTTATCAACCATTGTATTTAAATCAGCAACTTATCGAAACCTGGGAAATCAGGTGAGAAAACTCTGTCAATCACCGGTTATAAATCACAATTTCAGTGCCAAGGAGAGAAAGATTATTTGAGGGTGAAAAACTGAAAACAGAACAACAGATTTAAAAAGCTGAACGTTGCAACCTTTAATCTTTTGGTGCTGAGAAGTGTTTGAAACCCACTACCAGGAGAAGAGAGGTATTCTGTATCAAAGCCAGGTGGGCATTAGGTGGATACCAGCTTTGCCGAAGTCAGGCCTTTCAACGTTTTGGCCTTCAATACCCTGTACATATCAGTACCAGAACAGCAACAGTGTGCAGCTGTACGGCGCTCATAACGTTTCCACGGCATTAGCAGTAAAACAAAGAGCTACAACAGAGAGATTTAGTACAGTGCCAGGACTGGAATGCATTGAAGTCCCAGGGGAATCCTACCATCTATAACTCTCCATCCCTTCAAAACAGAAAGTAGAAAAAAACGACGTGATATAGGTCTGCTACATGGTAAAGCAAGACCTCTGTCTCCAAAACCTCAACCCGATTGTCAAAAGTCAACCCACACCCAAACCCTGTTCACAACTCAGCACTTATATAATCACTGACTACTTCAACACATAAGACTTCAACCAGCTCGAGCTGATCGTTCAGTCATTGGACATTACAGACTGTAAAGAGCACACAGAACAGTAGAGAAGTTCCCAGAGAGATGAATAGTTTGGTTCGGGGAACTCCTGTGCCCCAAAAATTCAATTACACACCATCTCAGTTGGGAGGTGCATCCCAGAGCTGCAATTAAGCCAATGATAGCGGGAGACACACAGAAAGAGAGAGAGAGAGAGAGAGAGAGAGAGAGAGAGAGAGAGAGAGAGAGAGAGAGAGAGAGAGAGAGAGAGGAGAGAGAGAGAGAGAGAGAGAGAGAGAGAGAGAGAGAGAGAGAGAGAGAGAGAGAGAGAGAGAGAGAGAGAGAGAGAGAGAGAGAGAGAGAGAGCGAGAGAGAGAGAGAGAGAGAGAGAGAGAGAGAGAGAGAGAGAGAGAGAGAGAGAGAGAGAGAGAGAGCGAGCACTGGGTGACATTGAGACTACAGGAGTGAATCCACCACTGTCTTCTCTCCTTCTCCCCTTCCAACCTCCTATCCAATCACCCTAATTTATGCAACAATAATTACCTCTCGCATGTGATGGAGACAAAAACTACAGCAAAAGGAGCTGGGACTCCACAGGAGCCCTGATTAAACCCAAAATCAAAGCTTTCGCCAGAGAAAAGGAAGTGTCAGGGAATAATTGCAGTCTGTGTTATTGAGCACTGAACGATTAGTAGTACGAATAGCTCGACAGGATGAACTGATGTTGGAGCGGGGCTTTTTCTATGTTTTGTAATGGAAATGACAACACGTAAACAGTCACCAGAGAGCCAGTTAAGGGAGGGTTTGCGCTATAGTTTAGGATTATTTGTACTGAGCCTCAAATTCATTTGGATAAAAGCCCACTTCGGACGTGGTGTATTCGTTACAATGGTGACGACAGTGTTTACCAATGGGCATGCACACACACTAGCACGCACACATGCACACACGCACTCACACACACCCACACACGGCCACATAACTACAAATACTTAGCGTTAACCTATATGTTGATTTGAACCTGACGTGGGTCAAATACACATGTCAAATAGTTTCATATATTTAATTTTAGGTGTGTTTTATTTAGCTTGGAGTTTGTAATTTTGGAACTATTCCATTGGTTCCGTTGTACCAGTCAAACTAAATCAATTGCAGCTCAAGCTGGCTATTTCCCAAAACGTGATGTATTTGGATCCATATCTGAACATTAGGGACCATGGCAAAGTTAGGACATACAGTTGAAGTCAAAAGCTTACATACACCTTAGCCAAATACATTTAAACTCAGTTTTTCACAATTCCTGACATTTAATCGTTGTAAATATTCCCTGTTTTAAGTTGGTTAGGATCACCACTTTATTTTAAGAATGTGATATGTCAGAATAATAGTAGAGAGAATGATTTATTTCAGCTTTTATTTATTTCATCACATTCCCAGTGGGTCAGAAGTTTACATACACTCAATTAGTATTTGATAGCATTGCCTTTAAATTGTTTAACTTGGGTCAAATGTTTTGGGTAGCCTTCCACAAGCTTCCACAATAAGTTGGGTGAATTTTGGCCCATTCCTCTTGACAGAGCTGGTGTAACTGAGTCAGGTTTGTAGGCCTCCTTGATCGCACACGCTCTTTCAGTTCTGCCCACAAATTTTCTATAGGATTGAGGTCAGCGCTTTGCGATGGCCACTCCAAAACCTTGACATTGTTGTCTTTAAGCCATTTTGCAACAATTTTGGAAGTATGTTTGGGGTCATTGTCCATTTGGAAGACCCATTTGCGAGCAAGCTTTAACTTCCTGACTGACGTCTTGAGATGTTGCTTCAATATATCCACATAATTCTCCTTCCTCATGTTGCCATCTATTTTGTGAAGTGCACCAGTCCCTCCTGCAGCAAAGCACCCCCACAACATGATGCTGCCACTCCCGTCCTTCACGGTTGGGATGGTGTTCTTCGGCTTGCAAGCCTCCCCCTTTTTCCTCCAAACATAACAATGGTCATTATGGCCAAACAGTTCTATTTTTGTTTCATCAGACCAGAGGACATTTCTCCAAAAAGTACGATCTTTGTCCCCATGTGCAGTTGCAAACTGTAGTCTGGCTTTTTTTATGGCGATTTTGGAGCAGTGGCTTCTTCCTTGCTGAGCGGCATTTCAGGTTATCAATATAGGACTCGTTTTACTCTGGATGGATATAGATACTTTTCTACCTGTTTCCTCCAGCATCTTCACAAGGTCCTTTGGTGTTGTTCTGGGATTGATTTGCACTTTTCGCACCAAAGTACGTTCATCTCTAGGAGACAGTACGCGTCTCCTTCCTGAGCGGTATGCCGGCTGAGTTGTCCCATGGTGTTTATACTTGCGTACTATTGTTTGTACAGATGAACGTGGTACCTTCAGGTGTTTGGAAATTGCTCCCAAGGATGAACCAGAGGTCTTCGTTTGATTTCCCCATGATGTCAAGCAAAGAGGCACTGAGTTTGAATGTAGGCCTTGAAATACATCCACAGGTACACCTCCAATTCGACTCAAATTATGTAAATTAGCGTATCAGAAGCTTCTAAAGCCATGACATCATTTTCTGGAATTTTCCAAGCTTTTTAAAGGAACAGTCAACTTAGTGTATGTAAACTTCTGACCCACTGGAATTGTGATACAGTGAATTATAAGTGAAATAATAATATGTCTGTAAACAAAGTAGATGTCCTAACTGACTTGCCAAAACTATAGTTTAGCAAGACATGTGGAGTGGTTGAAAAACGAGTTTTAATGACTCCAACGTAAGTATATGTAAACTTCCGTCTTCAACTGTAGGTTTCTTCAGTGCGTTTCTTTGGAAACGCAGTCTGTATCCTGCATTGTGTGCTCTTGAGTGCCTACAGTACAGTGCACTCCAGTGTAAAATACAGGTTCTGTTAAATACAGGTTCTATCAACAATGAGGTTTGAGTACCTGCCAGGCTGTATAGATAGTCCCATAAGTGTCCTCTGTCAAAGTAAGTCTCCAGGGCCAGAGTCAGGGCTTTGGGGAAATTGTTCAGAGAGCTGAGCACGTTGTACATAGCCTCCATAAACTCATCTCCAGCATCGCTCTTCACAGGAGACACAGCATCAGCATCTGCCTCCTCCTCCATGCAGAAATCTGAAAAGATAGTCCTCTTTTAGGAAAAGTTGAAGTGACAGACACACATAAAATGCCAAGTACAATAGTGAAACCCAAGCATTCAAACACGTTTGGGAGTGTGAGTCAGTTTTGAATGGGGTCTCTTCAGCTGCAATATGTGGCCGTGCACTGCTAACCTTCCATTTCAACCTTAGCCGTCATGATACAGAACATTCCCCAGCTGCACCTTCGAGGTGGGGGCTGAGGAGAGGTGGAAATAAAGCAATATCAAAAGCGTCAAGTGAGAAAATATCTCAAGGCTGTCCAAACTGGGACACGCCAACGAAAGGTAACAAAATAACTATTGGCATAGAAAATACACACCCACACATCTTTAGTGAAACTATACAATAACAACTGAATGCCCAAGCCTCTTGTGGATGAATATCTAGTAGATGGAAGGCAGGAAATAAGTAGGAACACGTTCTGCCAGGATGTCCTTGTGGGGGTCGCTGCAGGCATGGTGTGGTGAGGGTTGTGGGTGGGGGTGGGCGGTGGGGGTAGGGGCCGAGGGGGAAGGGGATCATCTGTGTTCCTCCAGTGGCACAGGTCCAGAGGCCGTCCGTCAGTCTGTTTTGTGGGAGATGACAGGTATTTGAATAGGAGGCCGAATGCAACGCAACTCTCAATGAGCGGGCCCTTTGATGGAAGGCAGGGAGCTGTTTGCGTTCCCCCTTGACAAATGTTGGACTGTTTTAAAATGACAGGCCTAAATTACCTGCCGCATTAAGGGACGCAGGGGCCCTAATATCACCCGGCTTAATAAGAAGCCAGGAAGCCCATCGCCGCTCAACCACTGATGGGAATTGATTTCCTTTCTGGTTTTTTTTCTCCCGACGCGGCACAAAAAAAGTGGTCAAACATCCTTTGACCTACAATCACTCTATTACACTGCATTATGTGGATAATGCTGCCGCCTTGTAGTCTGTCGGCCTGGTAATTGGTCCTTAAGGAGAGGGCGCGTGGTGATAGCGCCATGCCCACTGTCGAGGGGAAAGGGGGGACTTATATTAATTTCCACTTGGGGTGCTGAAGAGCATGGCAGGTTAACTAGACACCTTTTAATAATTATCCCATTATGGAGCCTGAGATGAGTTATGATAGATAGACTACTGTTCCATCTCTGAGGAGTCTCTCTCTCTCTCTCTCTCTCTCTCTCTCTCTCTCTCTCTCTCTCTCTCTCTCTCTCTCTCTCTCTCTCTCTCTCTCTCTCTCTCCTCTCTCTCTCTCTCTCTCTCTCTCTCTCTCTCTCTCTCTCTCTCTCTCTCTCTCTCTCTCTCTCTCTCTCTCTCTCTCTCTGTAATTGGAAGCAGACACAGTGTGTGATGATAATAAAACAGTCCCGTGTATAAAGCTGCTCATTTACAGAGAGGACCTAGCGTAGCAGAAACCCCTGCCCGGCCTGCTGCTGCGCGAGAGGACAGACCCACCTATCAGAGAGCAGTTAAGGCAGCAGTGGCTGCTGAGAGTTGGGACAAGGAGGATGGCCGGGTTTGTCTGGTTCCTCTTAATTAGCTGGTCTCCGAGGTAGACTTCGGTGTGGTGGCGATGTTGATTTACGACGGCGCAGTGCAGGCCCGGGCGACGGTGGGGAGAAATGCTAGCTAGCTGCCGTCGTCTTAGAAGGCTGGCGTTGTTATTAATGAGGTCGCTTTAATGTGAATGAATGTGCAAGTGCACAACAGTCTTTAAAGGTTACACTTTCCCAACGTGGAGAGAGGAGAAGGAGATGTTTAAAGGTCAGTGTGTGAGCTCAGATTAGCCCTGTTGGGTGTTTATTACGGCTCTCTATTGATTTAGTCAGGATGATGAAGGCCCTGATGATGATGAGGAGGATGATGAGAACTCCATAAAACAAATGGGCTCCATCCAAAGATGTTCAGGCACTGCACAGCCCATCCATAGATGTGATTAGTTCCATTGGGGCCCTGGGCACAGATTACATTTTAAAGGAATCATAACCAAAGTGAACCCTATCCTACCCATGGGCCTCTGGGAAGGGAGGGCTTGTCTTTGGTTTCACTTTGCCTAATAAAGATCTAACACATGAATAAAAAAATATATCATATTTGGGAGAATGAAGAGTTTGTGCAACCAACAAAACAACAACATAACATCTCAGAAAATTGTGTTGGATATCGGACTCATTTTTCATTTTCAATCACCTTTCCCAGGTGTGTGTGGTGCAACGAGCAGGTTGTTAGAGTATTTCCATCAGAATGTCTTACGGGAGTGTTCCAGGAGGACTCGCAGCAGGTGACAGTCTCTGTGCAGGATGGCGGTCAGCAGCAACCTGGGACTGCATCTCAGGTCAGAGGTCAGCAGCCTCAGCTGGCACTCGGAGGTCGCTTCGTCCGCCAGGCCCTCCCTTCAACCGAGACAGTCACAGGACAGACCGACAGGAGAAACGGTGGCGGGAGAAACAACACACAACAACAGTGACAGATCTGCAGCGTCGGGTAACTGGAATGATAGAAAGCAGTCCATTCAGACAAGGGAGGACACGCGTCCGTGAACCGCAAATATACTGTTATGATAAAGCAACTTCCTTGAATGTCAGTTCCTCCCCTACCAGATTAGTCCGCAAATGCCTTCATGCTCGCTTACTTAGAGTGTGCACCAGGAAGGAATTACATTTAATCTTGGCCAGCTCAAAGCAAATGAACATTTGGGGAGAAGCCAAATACATAAATATACAGCATAACCCTCTCTGTATTTTGTAGAACCATGAGGTTGCAGCCAGCTGGGTGTAATGAGGCATGTCCTTGGAGTTTGCGTGTTGAGTGTGCATGTGTGTGAATGTGTGAGTGTGCGTGTGAGTGCGCCCGGGCCGTGTGTTGTATACGTCTCAATAAAAAGCTGATAAAGGGCAGGAAAAAGTAGGCGGAGGAAGGGGGAGGGAAAGTTAGCCATCCTGTTCCAGCCAAAACGCGAGAGCGTGGTGCACCCTGCTGCTGGAGTGAGGAACACTATACCTTCACCTGACGGCGCAATTTATGATGTCACTGGGGCTGCAAATCCAGGAGAGATCCTCCCTTAACTGCTGTGATAAATCTGACCAGCTACGGCGCAGGGTCGGCTTCCAGTGTCAAAACAGAGAGCTCCACACTTTTGATTGGCCGTAATGCTACTTGATTTATCGACGTGCTTTGTGTTTTTATTGTTGTTTTATTTAATAATCATCACAGTCGGTTTATGTGAGGAGTTGAGTTGAGGGAAGGTCTGGTTACAGGGCCCAGCCATGGAAGGACCTGTGGATTTGGCCAGGGAACCGCAGCACAGCAAGGCACCCTGCCATCGCTGAACATGAGGAAAATAAAGAAGGTCATAAATGTAAACTCATTTCAACTCTCAGGGAGTATGGCAGGGGTTGAGGGGAGGGGGTGATTTGTGCTCTCTAAGCCTGCGATGACATCACCCAAGAGTAAGGGTGGTGAGGGGTGGGGGCAGTATGGGGCGAGGGCGGAGAGTGACTGAGTGCACCTTCACGGGTCAGAAAAGTCCTTCCCAAACCCCCAAACACGAACGCATGCACGCACACAACCCACCCCTCTTCCCACTCCGAAACAGTCGTCTCTGTTCACACCCCTCAGTGAAAAACCCCCTCAGCAGCCATTAACAAAAACACAGTGTGTGTAGTAGCACTATTGCTTCCCACCTCGACTTCTTTACCTGCATCTGTGTTGTATTACAGTCCCTGGGTAAGACTGGGGCCCTCACAAAGACAACGCCCTAGCAGAGTAAAGTAGGAGCTTTTTATGCAGACTACCTGGCCCTAACTCAGCACACATATGGTGCTTGACATATGGTCCTTGGGCCGTGGTGGGTATACTCTCCGCGTGTAAGAGTTTGAGCGAGTGTGCGTATGCTACGTACCGTGCTGCCTGCTGGGTGAACAGGCCAGGGTGGATGGCACTGAGCCAGTGTATGCCAGGGCTGCCTGGGGAATGGGCCAGAGCTGGCGCAGAGCCCTCTCCAGGTCTGTCCTGGAAAGTCCTGAGGGATATGACACATAGCCATCAGAATACAGCATATCAGCCCTATGTGTCCTTTGCATATGCCGTGACTGTGTATGGACCTCAGAACAGCCTCATTTCGTCAGGGCATGGACTCTACAAGGTATCGAAAGCGTTCCACAAGGTCGCTGGCCCATGTTGACTCCAATGCTTCCCACAGATGTGTCAAGTTGACTGGATGTCCTTTGGGTGGTGGACCATTCTTGATGCACACGGGAAACTGTTCTGCATGAAAAACCCAGCAGCGTTGCAGTTCTTGACACAAACCGGTCCCCTTCATCTACACTGATTTAAGTGGATTTAACAGGCGACATCAATAAGGGATCATAGCTTTCACCTGGATTCACCTGTTCAGTCTATGTCATGGAAGGAGTGTTTTGTACACTCAGTGTACAGCAGATGGTGGTTGAACTGATGGTGTCGCGGTATGACACCCTGTGTAAAGAGTGGTCTGTTGCAACAAAGCCAGGTTAATCTTACCATGCTGCAGTAATGTACATTAACATAGGTTTATGATGTCAGAGTGAACCCCTGGGACTAAGCGGCTGTTTAAATGACGACAGTTCCCAGAGGTTTGAGGTTGGTAAAAGGCAGACAGTATGCGCTACAGCTGATTGAATAGTGCGGCCAGTGTGAGAGATCAGATGTCAGAGGCTGTGTCTGTACCAGTAGAGCTGAGGCAGGGGTGCGGTCACGACGACCAGCGTGGTCAGGAGCTGGTCACACAGGCTGTGGATTGAGGCGACCCAGACGCAGCCCGCCACCGACGTCTCTGACTGCGCCAGCGCCTCGGGCCGCTCACACACACTCCACATGAGCTGCTCCACACACAGCAGCACCACCGTGATGTCACACCTGGGGGAGGGGGGAGGGGGGGGGGGGAGGGGTTAGACACTACACAGAGCATCCCTAACTCTCATCAGGCATGACATCATTAAATGACAGCATGGTTGGCGAGCCAGATGAAACCTCCTGCTGAGTTTATGACAGGACAGTTACGGGCCTGAGGCCTTCGCTCTACTAAGTAAAAAAAATGGCCTCTTTCATGTCCAAAAAGCAGTAAATCTGTTTCCTCAATTGGTTGTAGGGCTTTTATTGGACTATTTCTTCACGGGAGCCAAATCTGTCATCACCGTTCTAAGTTTGACGGACAGCATTCCTAAGTGTGTCTTAGTGTAATCATGTGAGGGTTGTGAGTTGCAGCAGAGATAGACAGAGGAACCCTACACTTCCTCTCTCTCTTTGGGATGCCTGTATGTAACACAGTGCAAGCACACACACACACACACACACACACACACACACACACACACACACACACACACACACACACACACACACACACACACACACACACACACACACACACACACACACACACACACACACACACACAAGCACACAAGCACACAAGCCCTCTCTCCCAACACTCTAATTCATGGACGACCTGCACATTGTCATCCGTCAGCGGTGATGTGAGGCAGTTGTGGACTGAAGGCCTCAGCATGTGTTCAGGGTGTGTTTAGTATGTGTTAATGCAGCGTTCAGTCCCCCACGTCAAGCCCAAGAGGAATACTTTGGAACTGAGCCTAACCCTAACACTACAACACTAACAACACAAACAAAACCAACACCACAAACAACAACACTAACAACACCAACAATACGATCAACACCAACAACACCAACAGCACAAACAACAACACTAACAACACTAACAACATGATCAACACCAACAACACCAACTAGCACAAACAACAACACTAACAACACTAACAATACTAACCACACGATCAACACCAACAACACCAACAGCACAAACAACAACACTAACAACACTAACAACATGATCAACACCAATAACACCAACAGCACAAACAACAACACTAACAACACTAACAATACTAACCACACGATCAACACCAACAACACCAACAGCACAAACAATACTAACAATACTAACAACACTAATAATACTAACAACACCAACAACACTAACAAAACTAACAGCACAAACAACACTAACAACACAAACAACACTAACAGCACAAACAACACTAACAACACAAACAACACTAACAATACTAACAACACCAAGACCAACAATACTAACAATACTAACAACACTAACAACACTAACAACACTAACAAAACGAACAACACTAACAATACTAACAATACTAACAACACTAACAACACTAATAATACTAACAACACCAACAACACTAACAAAACTAACAGCACAAACAACACTAACAACACAAACAACACTAACAGCACAAACAACACTAACAACACAAACAACACTAACAATACTAACAACACCAAGACCAACAATACTAACAACACTAACAACACTAACAACACTAACAACACTAACAAAACGAACAACACTAACAATACTAACAATACTAACAACACTAACAAAACTAACAACACCAACAATACTAACAATACTAACAATACTAACAACACTAACAAAACTAACAACACTAACAAAACTAACAACACCAACAATACTAACAACACTAACAATACTAACAACACTAACAACACGAACAATACTAACACAAACAACACCAACAACACTAACACAAACAACACCAACAGCACAAAAAACAACACTAACAATACTAACCACACGATCAACACCAACAGCACAAACAATACTAACAATACTAACAACACTAATAATACTAACAACACCAACAACACTAACAAAACTAACAGCACAAACAACACTAACAACACAAACAACACTAACAACACTAACAATACTAACCACACGATCAACACCAACAACACCAACAGCACAAACAATACTAAGAATACTAACAACACTAACAACACCAACAACACTAACAAAACTAACAGCACAAACAACACTAACAACACTAACAGCACAAACAACACTAACAACACCAACAACACCAAGACCAACAATACTAACAACACTAACAAAACTAACAACACCAACAATACTAACAATACTAAAAACACGAACAATACTAACAACACTAACAATACTAACAACACCACCAACACCAAGACCAACAATACTAACAACACTAACAACACCAACAATACTAACAATACTAAAAACACTAACAATACTAACAACACCAACAACACTAACACAACTAACAGCACAAAAAACAACACTAACAACACAAACAACACAAAAAACACCAACAATAGTAACAATACTAACAACACTAACGACACCAAGAACACCAAGAACACTAACAATACTAACAACACTAACAGCACTAACAATACTAACAATACTAACAACACCAACAACACCAATAATACTAACAATACTAACAATACTAACAACACTAATACTTCTAACAATGCCAACACCACTAACACTACTAACACTACTAACACTACTAACAACACTAACATCACTAACAATACTAACAACACTAACAATACTAACAATACTAACAGTACTATGAACACTAACAATACTTGCAACCCTATCAACACTAATACTTCTAACAATACCAACACCACTAACACTACTAACAACACTAACAATACTAACAACACTAACAATACTAACATCACTAACAATACTAGCATCACTAACAATTCTAACAACACTAACAATTCTAACAACACTAACAATACTATCAGCACCAATAACACTAACAATAATAACACCACTAACACTACAAACAATACTAACACTACTAACAATACTAACACTACTAACAATACTTCCACCACTAACTATACTAACAATAATAAAAACACTAACACTACAAACAACGCAAACAATACCAACAATACTAACAATACTAACACTACTATCAGCCCTAACACCGATAATGCCACTAACACTACTAACAATACTAACAATACTAACACTACTATCAGCCCTAACACCGATAATGCCACTAACACTACTAACAATACTAACAATACTAGCACTAGTAACACTACTAACAACACTAACACTGCTAACACCACTAGCAATACTAACAATACTAACACCACAAACAACACTAACACTGCTAAAAGCACTAACACTGCTAACACCACTAGCAATACTAACAATACTAACAACACAAACAATACAAACAACACTAACAACACTAGCAAAACTAGCAATACTAACAATACTAACACTACTAACAATACTAACAATACTAACACCACAAACAACACTAACAACACTAACAACACAAACAACACTAACAATAGAAACAACACTAACAACACCAACAACACTAACAATAATGTGTGTGTGTATATGAGTGTATGTATGCACTCATATATGTGTGTGTGTGTGTGTGTGTGTGTGTGTGTGTGTGTGTGTGTGTGTGTGTTGCTGTATGCATATGTGCACGTGTGTGTGGGGAAGCCCTGCCTCATACCATACTGTACCTGATCTGCAGGTGCCTCTTGTAGGAGGGCCGTGCCCTGGAGTACCTCTGCACCAGAACCTGCAGACTCTCACTGGTCACCTGAGCCAGCACGTCCCGCCCCACAGAGCCCGGCACAGCCAACCACAGGTCAGTACGCAGCCCAGTCAGGAAGTAGTGCCACATCTGCACTGAGAATGAACACCTATCACCCTGCAGAGAGAGAGAGAGAGAGAGAGAGAGAGAGAGACAGTGCTGTCAACACATAGAAGGCCCCATGGTCACACCACCTGCACTCTGCACCTGGGCTCCTGTTCCCCTATGTGACTAAAGACTGCTTTCATGCCCTGATCAGTGGAAGGCATCACAGACAAGGGGAACAGTCTAGAATATCACTAAACACACACACACACACACACACACACACACACACACACACACACACACACACACACACACACACACACACACACACACACACACACACACACACACACAGATGTTCACCACACACACACACACACACACACACACACACACACACACACACACACACACACACACACACACACACACACACACACACACACACACACACACACAGAGATGCTCAGGCACACGCATGCACACACACTGAAATTAGATGACAGAAAGATGAATGGTTTTTACATCGGGTCAAAGAAATGTTGTAAAAGAAAGACAGAGAGAGAGGTGGAGAGCGAGAGAGAGAGAGACATAATGAGAGAGGCTGGTTTCCTGTCTCTAATTGCTTTCAGACAAGGGTGGGGAAACAGTCCTACAGTTGGTGTTGTGACCAAAGAGAGATTATTAACAACATGTTCGACATCTAGTAATGATCTCAACCCTCTCTTCCCCCTCCTCCCCCCAAGCCAATCATTAGGGATTGTCTCTGGACAGAGAGCATGACCATACGTCCGGGATTAAGACTCCATCCTCTGCCTCTGGACCCAACAGACCCCCCTGAATTACAATCTGTACCAGGACCAAGAGGAAGTGCACATGTGGCTGAGACTTGTCTGTGGCTGGGCCTGGCCAGGTTCTGGGTCTTGGTACTGGGTCTGGGCCGGAAGAGCTAAGCTGCCTCCCCTGAGCTCCAGGATCCAGGACAGACAGAAGAAAACACACCTGCACACAGCAGGCCTGTCTGACCTCAGTGACCGGGAATGGAGGGAGAGGGAGGGAGTGGGCGAGGGAGGGAGGGAGGGGGTTCTGGGTTGGTTTAGGGGGCATAGGTATGGGAGGACAGGGGCTCCAGCAGCCCTGTTTCCAGATGGTCACAGTGCAGACGCCTCGATCCCACCAGCCCTCAGGGAAGCACAGGAGCCCCAGATGTGCTGGGAGAGCTGAGAGTGGAGCCCTGAGTTTGGGGGCGGGAGGGGAAGGGGGTGCTAATAGCGTAAAGAGTGCATTTTGGGAATACATCTAAAGAGAGAGAGCTCTTCATATTTGTAGCGACAAAAAAAACCAACCTTGAATAGACATACAACAAACACAAAAAAACACTACAAGACTCCATTACTCTCTCTTGCTGACAAATACTAGCAGAGAACGTCCATTAGCACAAAGAGCATTACCGAAAAGCTTGCTACAGTAGAGTACCATGCAGTAATTGTGGTCTAGCTCACCTCGTAGAAGGGTTTGGGGTCAGCCCAGTGGTGGCTCTCTGCGTCTTGCAGGATAGTGCTGGTGCACACCTGGACACAGTAGCTAGCCAGCTGCTCTCTCAGGCCCTCCGTCACATCCTGGTACCTCTGGATGGGCAGCAGTGTCATGGGCCTGCAGGGCCACAAACAACATACGTACAGGAATACCTTTTAACAGGATTGCACAGGGGCCAAAGAAAGGGGAAGGGGGTCAGGGAGGGAGGGGGAAGTTCAAGAGAATAGGGGGTGAGGGGCCACAAGGCAGGTGAAGGCGGGGCGCATGAGGGAAGAGGTAGGGCACATGGGCAAGCAGGGCACTTTGAGGAGGGATACGTGGAGTGCAGTGGCCAAAGGGGTACTAGGAGGTAAACAAATCTGCCAGATGTATTCACAAATGGCTGTGATTAGAACCACTCCATCATTTCCCTCCTTTCCTTCTCTCTTAGCCCCTCCCCCTTTAAACAACCCACCCCCTTCCCTCCAAACTCTCTCCATCTTGCTCCCCAGCCCTCTCTGTCAGCGCTAGGCCGCACAGACTCTCTGTAGCCTTCTCCCTCTCCTCTGCCTTTACCCTTTGGCTCAGTTTGAGAGGCAACATCTGTTTTCCAACCAACACATCTCCTCCATTACACCAGACAGACGAACGGACGGTGCAGTCAGGCCATCGCTCGCACACAGATATGCAGATTCTTTACAACTCAATTACAGAGTTTTAGTACCTTTGGCAGTGCTCTGACAATCTCCCTTGGCTGAGAAACTACACTGGACATCAATAAATCCCAAAGAATATTTAGGAAAATATGTCTGGTGAACCCCCTGGCTTTTTATGGCTTTCTGCTTGTTTTAAATCTTTGTTGTCATGGAGGTGCAGTTTTCTATTATCCATGACCAGGGTTGGGGAGTAAACAAAAAATGGTAACTGTAATCCATTATGTTAAATATTGTAATCAGATTACAGGTACTTTAGAAAAACTAGATGATTACTTTGAGGATTACTTTTAAATTCAGAAAGGATGTTTTCAAAAAAAATATCTTTGACACTCCTCTGTTTTCTCAATGACATTCAAACCAGCATTGAAAAAAGGTGCAAGTTTAAGTTTGAGCGAGTCTGACCACAAGACAGAGACCACTATGTGTTTGATGGATCGCGGGAAAAGAGCAGGAATAGGCTTTTGTAGGCTCCATTCCAAGCTATGTCTTCCAATGGTGCGACTGCTGTCGGCATCCAAAGATTATCCAACTTGAATAAACGCTTGGAGGTAAGGATGACAGTAGTGGTGTAGTCTACGATGATACGGATATCACTTATTATTGATATCTACGTAGCGCGTTGATGTGAATCACACTGCTGCGCTCTCGTTTAGCTATTTGCACCGTATGGATTGTGGCTGTTGTGGATGGCTGATCACAAATCTAAATGTTTATTTCAAACCAGTAATGGTTGAATTCAACATGTTTACCCTGCCTATCAATCATTGTTTTTTAACCAGTGAACAGCCAGTGAAAAATGCGCTCTTGCAACAGCTGCACAGTGCGGATCCCAGCCAATGGAATAAAAGATGACCTTTTATTGCTCATTCTAATTAATGCTGATAAAAATTAAAAATACATCCATAGGCCTAATGGACACATGCTCAAACTCGTACACTCTTAATAGACTTCAAGGGACAACCCGTAATTGCTACATTCTTTTTTGGACTATACATCAATGGATATATCCATAGATTCTTGAAGAATATAACTTGTAAATGCCTCATAAGCTTAGTTCAACTGTCATACTCCATGAGAACCCGAAACATAAACTGTTTTTTTTCTCCAATATTTGTAAACATTGTAAATGTAAACAAACACTGTATAGCCTCATAACATGGTTAAAACTATACTTTTTATATAATCGATGGCCAGTCCTTGCATCCATAGCTCTGTCTATTCATCTGAGAGTGGTTATATTTCTCCAGGCCCATCCCTCATCTTTTTACCAAAAGAGAGGCTGGGCGACCATTTTGTTATTGTTTCATCTGTGGATTTGCCCTTTAAACAGCTGCATATTATCAAGATATCAAAGTTTCACCAACAAAATGGTAAACAAAAGGCCTATAGCAAATGCAGCATATGGCATTCATTTTTCACATGTAAATAGCACTTTTCAGTGGTGCTTAAAGCAACCATTCCATGAGTGCAGCATTTATTTTTCAACTCGAATCAATGAGCCCAATCAGTCCTCCATGACAATAGAGTAGGGTTGGCTAATAAATCCTTCGTTTTGGGGTCATGCTCAGGTAAAACAATTTGGCTAATCTATACTTCCATATTTCCAAGTCCTATTCTTGAAGATCAAGGGGCATAACATTTATTGGAATGACTGGAATTCTGATAGACTTTCGTTTTTAATGTAAAGACATAATTTAATTGTATTATATGTAGTAGAAAGCACCTCTTGCACTGAGATGCAGTGCCTTAGACCTCTGCACCACTCGGGAGCACACATAACCAAACCCTGAATTAAAATGTAACATTCATATATGGCCAGCTATGTAAACTTTAACATTGATTTATCCTGCAATAGATGTCGTTCAATTGGTAACATACATTTTTGTCTTCTTCTAATGCCTCTTGAGGGGAAAGTCATCTAAAAGTAACTGCACGTAATCAGATTACGTTACTGAGTTTGGGTAACCCAAAAGTTACGTTAATGATTACAATTTTGGACAGGTAACTAGTAACTGTAACAGATTACATTTAGAATGTAACCTACCCAACCCTGGCTATGACACAGGGTTGTAGTGATTATGTAACTGAGAAGGGAGTTGGAAGGTGGACTGTTGAACAAGGGGAGTGGGTGGTGTTTAATACAACTATTATGCTCTTGTGTGTGGAAACAAACAGAGGTACACAGTCTAAACAGACTCACACTCTGGCTGCAGTGGTGTTAGTCTCTCTGAGTTGGGCCTCATAGTGGCACAGCCGTTGGTGGATGTACATACTGGTGCCCAGCAGAGCAATCAGGTTCTTCAAGGGGGCAGCAGAGGGCACCTCCCCTGCCCGTTCCTCCACACGGCCCAAGATGGCAGACGTGACCCAGGCACACACCTCCACGAAGCTGCAGCGCACCTCCAGGAGGGCGGCATCGCCACACGCCTCCGCCAGGGGCAGGAGGGCATCACACTCCCCCATGATGTCGCCACAGAACTAGACAGAGAGGAACAGAGCGGGGATGGATGAGAGCCAAGCCAACGAGAGAGAGAGAAAGGGAGAGAGAGAGTGACAGCATAGACATGAGGTGCCTCTCAGTAAAGGCATGCTATAAACTACAATACGTCTCAATCCCCTTTGTTTCTCTTCTTTTACACTCCCATCTTATCCATGCCCCTAACTGAAAGGTCAAGGTCCAAAGCTATAGAGGTCACAGGTGGCACCTTCATTTGGGGAGGACGGGCTCTTAGTTATGGCCGGAACGTAATAAATGGAACGCCATCGAACAGATTGAACACATAGTTTGTGTAGAAAGACAGTGTCAAATGAATCCACATTACAGAGCGAGAGACAGACACAGAGACATCAGCCTGACACGCACACACAACCCTTCCCATGGACAGCACACTGAGAGTAACGACAGAGGATCAGCGAATGCCAAAGACTCACACGTGTGTGAATGAGTTCACCCTACTTTTTATATGTGAGCTATGCGCCAGGGTGATTTAAAAGCAGCAAAACATGGCCAGGTACGATAATATATTTCCTAAATTCCCGCAGGAGTTGGCTTGCCCTTAGTGTGGAAAAGCACTGAATGTATTTTCTCCCTTCTCCATAACAAAGCCCTTCCAATAGTGGCAGCACGGATATATCAGCTCAGCTCCATTTTGTTTTACACTCACACTGCCTTACTTGACTTACTGTAACACTGGCAGGAAGTTTGACATTCTGTCAGCGAGTTTCCAATGTGTAGACAGAATTGACATCGCCTTGTAGCAATTCCAGGGCAGAATAAGCCTCTAGTGGGTCAGAAAGGCCAGGGAACAATGTCCATTTGGGCCAGGAAATCAATAGACAATAGAGTGCATCGAGTCATTAGGAGCTTAGCAGAGTCAGTGCCTTGGGCCTGAGGCTTGTCCACCGGCACAGACAGGCGGACGGACGGACGGATGGACAGAGACAGACAGACACAGCGCTCTGAGGACCCACAAGGTGTCAGGGAGATTTATCGCTCGCACACCTCAGCTATAGACTGAACCTTAACTAGCTCAGAACAAAGATACGGATCCCTACAGGTCTTACAGGAGCGCTCCACTGCAAGGTGATTGAAATGACACAGAGGTAAGGCACGAATTGGATCACTCTCTGTTTCTATGAGACGTTTGTAATGCGAAGCTACAGGCAGCTGAGAGATTGAGTGTACAGGCAGGGGTGAATGCAGAAAGAGCAAACGTTAACGTTGCGCCGTCAAACTAACGGACATACAAGGTAACTGCTAAAATAATGGAAACACCAACATAAAGTGTCTTAATAGGGTGATTGGCCACCAAGAGCCAGAACAGCTTCAATGCACCTTGGCATAGATTCTATAAGTGTCTAGGACTCTATTGGAGGGATGCGACACCATTCTTCCATGAGAAATTCCATCATTTGGTGTTTTGTTGATGGTGGTGGAAAACGCTGTCTCAGGTGCCACTGAGTTGAGATCTGGTAGCTGAGCACACACACACACACACACACACACACACACACACACACACACACACACACACACACACACACACAGACACACAGACACACATACACACACACCCTTTTAACCTAGCCATGGTAACCTAGCCATGGTAGCCAAAATTATAGTAATTATACATGACCCTAAGCATGATGGGATGTTAATTCCTTAATTAACTCAGGAACCACACTTGTGTGAAAGCACCTGCTTTCAATATACTGTACTTTGAATCCCTCATTTACTCAAGAGTTTCCTCTATTTTGGCAGTTACCTGTACCTATTTATGGTAATGTGGGCAGTGGAACGGGTCATGCAACTGAAGCTGGGATGAAGCTACAAAGGTATGCATATGAATGAGTGAAATATTGATCGGCTAATGCTTTTGAACCGGGCCACATTTCATGCTCTGGTCTTGTATAGTAATTTGCTCTCGCCTCAAACATGCACGCATATGTCAAAAAAGGGAGACAAGAAAAAAAAGCTCTCGCCTTTGGTCTCGGTGGGTGCTCCTCAATGCATATGCATGTATAACCTTTGAGCTGAGAGGCTCTCATATTTTAAGCGTTGACCTACACATAAATATGTTGTCCAGGTCTTGAGCGGAGACAAATTCTGACACTTGTTAGCAACGAGGAGCCAAAACTAGTGTCGGTGTAAAGGGCTAGAGGAGAGGAGGACGAGATGAAGGAGGAGGAGGAGGAGGAGAGGGGAAAAAACACAGGCTTCTTATGAGGCAAGGATGGACAAAGAGGTTTAGGCCCCAATTTGATCAATTGCAGAGAAGGAAAAGCGCTGCGGGTTCAATCAAAATGCTTATGGTGTAGCTTATCATAGGCGTTAGCCACATTAAACACACATACCCTACAACCTGTTCCGCTCACAACCATTATCATTGGATATTGACGTGAAACCAAACCAAACACAGCGTCGACATTCTATGTCAACCCGCAGTGAATCTTTTCCTTGATCTGTAATTGATTGAATTTGGCCTATGATTGTAGAGCTGCATTAGGTGTGTAATGGAACCACAGTCAATCATGGTGTCCTGCCCACTGTACAGTACATAACAGGGTGCCAGCCCCCCCCCCCCCCCCCCCACACACACACACACCCCTCCTAGCCCTATACAAGACCTGTTCCAGCCACAGTGAAAACAAATGGGCAGGTAGCAGCTGGGGGGGGGGGGGTTCTGATGGTGGTGTCTGGCACAGGTGAATCAGGAAGAGGATAGGGAGGAAGATAAGGAGAGGACGAGGAGAGAGAAAAAGAGAGATATGGATGGATGGGTGGGGACAGAGGGAGAAAGGTATGAGTGAGGAACACTAATATAAGAGAGAGACTTGGAGTGGGGGATGATGGTGATAAACGAGGGAGGAACTTCCTCCTGACGGAGGGGAGGGGGGGTTCATCTTGATCTGAGGAGGAGAGAGGGTTGATCGGTGGGGACTTAAGCAGGACAAAATACTCTGGGCTGAGGGAAGACAGACAGGGCTGCCTCTGTCACACAGCCTGCTTTTTCTTCACACGGGCTCTCATGGTACGAAAGTTGACCGAGCACTGTCATATGGACATCACATGAGGATGGACCACACACAAACGGTCATATTTGTGTTGATCTTTATGCTTACCTTGGCGACCATCTTGGGGCGGTCCCTCTCTGGGCAGGTGAGGGAGGAGTCATCTCTGTGGGGTGTGTTAGTCAGGACCATGTGGGCGGAGCCAGATGTGTGTGACAGCTCCTCCTGCTGCAGACTCTTGGTGCACACATCCTCCAGCACCACCTTGACACAGTGAGCCATATGGGGCACCAGCTTCCTGAACGCAGCCCTCCAATCAAACTCCAGAACAACGGTCTACGACCAGGAAGAGACAACCGCACAGCCAATCAACACAGGGAGAGGACAAAATGAACATCTGAAGAGACTGATTCGTCAGAAATATGTTCGATCAGGTGATATTGCAGCAGTTGATGGAATAATGGTTTATTGCTCAAGCTGCCGTTCCTCCTCCAAGGCAGCAGAGGGCAGTCTCACCTCCGGACTCTGGAAGAGCGTCTCTGCCGTGGTCTTGTTACCATCCACAGTGGTCATATCTAAGTCGTCTTTGGTCTTTTTCAATATTCCTATCAACAGAAACAGATATGGATTCCAAATGAGTCTCAACATTGGAATAAGGTCTCAGATGATACGGATGTGTTTGACCAAATCTCCAAGCCCATAGCTAACGGAAATGAAATGGCCATCAACCTAAAGACAAGGCCATGACATAAACTCATTGATAACGCATATTTTGAGACAATAGGCTGGCTATTCAGGAAATATAGCTACTGTATAATTCTAAGAAGTGAAGTCTTTGGCACAAATATTGCTGAAACGTCCACGATAATACCCCATGGTAAATGGCGGGCAGCATGGACAATGCTTGCATAACTGTACATAAACCAATCAGTAAAAGTGACAAGCAAATGACGACGTGAGCAGTAAATCAAGTTCTAAGTCAAATGCAACAGTGAGTAGTTAGTCTAAATCTGGGGCTTGGAGTTGATTTGAACCCAGATAGCAACGGCCATAACTGGGCTAATCCTTTGAGGGGGGTGAGGGGGAGGATAAGACGGGTGTATGGGGGAACAAATTAAAAGGAGCACACATCAAGGCCACGTTTTCCTAATCAGAAGCGGAAAAGTGAGACCCCAGGCGAGGCAATTTAGCCGAACAAGACCGCGCAGAACGGAAGAGGGGAGGAAGCAGCCCGCGCGTCACTTTTTGACCTTTAAGCCCATCTGATGAATTTCTGGTAATTAAGCCGTTTGATTGCCTCGAATTAATGATTTGGATAACTGCCCTTTAAAGGCTGTTTACTTCTCTGTAAATCGAGCCTTTCTGCATGTCTTGTTTTTTAATGTAACCTTTATGGAAATTACTACATGCACCAAAAGCTTTCATTTAACTTCTCTGCACCAGTTCAGAGGGGAAAGAGGAGATGGCTGGCAAAGACTTGTACAGCAACCACGATAATTCCCTGTTAAAAGTGCACATTTAAATAACACATGGAGAGTATGCAGTCGGTTTAGTCCAGGCAAGTTACGTGTGCAAAAGCATGCAATGTTGTTGGTGTTCTGTGTGCATGTGTGTTGGAATAGACTTGTCTCTGTCTGATGTGCAAAGAGAGATCTTTGTCTGAACATCATGTTCTCGTTCTCTCTCTCTCTCTCTCTCTCTCTCTCTGGATACATGTCATCAGTGGAGACTGTTGCGAAGGAAGTGACATCACTGTTGCAGTCTATATTCACTAACAGTTCACGCAGACACACACTTTGTGTGTTTGTGTGTGTGTGTTTCTGTAGCGGTTGTGTACCTCTCACACTGCAGGGAGTCTCCCCGGCACAGTTGATGAATGCCAGTTGAGTGGCCAGCTCGTCCACTTGGCTCTCCAGGCCCAGCAGAGTGCAGGCTAGCTGGGTCAGGACCCTCAGCTGGTGAGATGTTAGGCTGAAGTTCCTGCCTCTCCTGGGGGGCAGCTCCAGAGGCGCTGTGGTGGACGAGGTTACACAGAGAAAACAACCACTTTAGCCGATCTGTCACTAGCAGGCTGTCATTTCATATTACAGGATTATTCAACCTCATGTGGTATTCATCGCACACACTCACAAACACACTCACACAGAGACAGACACATGCATGCCCGCATGCACACACACCTCTACTCCATCATATCACACCCTCTACCACCTTAGTATAACCTTACACCCCCTATGAATATCGATTCCCGCACAATTCCCAACACTCCAACAACAACAACAACAAAAAGGAAAACTTTCTCCTAACGAAGTCACACATCCTCGGCACAAACTTTTCTCCCCCTAACCCGCGGATGACCCCCTCAGCAAATATGGATTTCCCATTTCTGAAGCTGCCAAACCCATCACCCAGGGGATGTTCCGCATTAAGCCAAAGAATGGGCGGCTATGAAATGTGTTGCTGTACTCCCAGACACATGAACAAATACTTTTGTGTGTCCGCTTAAATGAGTTCCTCCACTGCAAAGGCATTTGGGAATGGATCAGCACGGCATTAGCCATCGTTATAAAAGCATGGCCATGATTGAGTGTAGAAAAAAAAGAGGCTTCCAATAATTGCAACACTATTGCCTCTAGATCCTAATGTCATTTTGTCACATTGTTAAACAAAATCGGAAAAATATGACAACACACTCATTCCCTCGTCTCCAGGCTTAATCAGGCATGAGAGTGTGTGGGGGGACTGGTAAATATCTTTATTTGTGGACGGCTTTCGCCTTACATTTGCACATGTCAGTCTTCCTAGATGATTATCCCAATGCTCCGCTGGTCACCTTGCAACAATATTCATGCTTCAAATGTGTGTGTTGGCATGTGTAAGTATGTGTATACCTGCAGTGTGTGTGTGTGTGTGTGTGTGTGTGTGTGTGTGTGTGTGTGTGTGTGTGTGTGTGTGTGTGTGTGTGTGTGTGTGTGTGTGTGTGTGTGTGTGTGTGTGTGTGTGTGTGTGTGTGTGTGTGTGCGTGTTTGTGTGTGTATGAGAGTGTGATTAAGCAGCATAGGCCCATGTCTCTGCAGCTCCTCAGTAATGGCTTCCAGTGGGAGTCGACGCTACAGAGAATACCTCTCCATGTGCAAATGAATGACCTGGCTGACACACACACACACACGCCTGTCACTCGCTCTGTACAGGTTGAGAGACAGAGACACAGCAATGACAACCTGGGAGCTCACTGAGACTCTTAGCAAGGAGTTACAGTCAGTGTCATAATGGGTAATTAGCAATAAACCGGTCTTAAATACATCTAAAAGCATTGTATTTGGTTTAAAGCATTCTCTTAGACCTAAACCTCATCTGGAGTTGTGTATAAAAGGTGTGACAATTGAACAAGTTGAGGAAGCTAAACTCCTAGGTATAATATTGGATGGTCAGTTATCATGGTCAAGTCATATTAACAAAGTTATTGTGAAGATGGGGAGAGGTATGTCTTTTCTTCAAATATGTTCTGAGTTTTTTACACACAAATCAACTGTACTAGTTGTTCAGGCTCTGATGTTGTCCCATGTTGATTACTGTCCGGTAGTCGGTGAGGTGCAGCAAAGGAAGACCTAGCAAAGCTGCAGCTGGCTCAAAACAGAGCAGCACACCTTACCCTTAACTACACATACAGAACTAACATCAACTACATGCATGCTAGGCTATCCTGGTTGAGGGTTGAGGAGAAATGGACTACTTCTCTTCTAGTCATTACCCCATAATGTCAAAGTGAAATTATGTTTTTAGAAATGTTTGCTAATTATTTCAAAATGAAAAGCTGAAATGTCTTGAGTCAATAAGTATTCAATCCCTTTGTTATGGCAAGCCTAAATAAGTTCAGGAGTAAACATGTGCTTAACAAGTCACATAATACATTGCATGGACTCACTCTGTTTGCAATAACAGTGTTTAACATGATTTTAGAATGACTACCTCATCTCTGTACCCCACACATACAGTACAATTATCTGTAAGGTCCCTCAGTCAAGCAGTGAATTTCAAACACAGATTCAACCACAAAGACCAGGGAGGTTTTCCAAATGCCTCGCAAAGAAGGGCACCTATTGGAAGATGGGGGAAAAAAGAACAAAGTTACAGGCGTCCTTCCTAACTCAGTTGCCGGAGAGGAAAGAAACTGCTCAGGGATTTCACCATGCGACCAATGGTGACATTAAAACAGTTACAAAGTTTAATGACTGTGATAGGAGAAAACTGAGGATGGACCAACAGTATTGTAGTTACTCCACAATACTAACCTACAGTGAGGAAAAAAAGTATTTGATTCCCTGCTGATTTTGTACGTTTGCCCACTGACATAGAAATTATCAGTCTATAATTCTAATGGTAGGTTTATTTGAACAGTGAGATACAGAATAACAACAACAAAAAATCCTGAAAAACACATGTCAAAAATGTTATAAATTGATTTGCATTTTAATGAGGGAAATAAGTATTTGACCCCTCTGCAAAACATGACTTAGTACTTGGTGGCAAAACCCTTGTTGGCAATTACAGAGGTCAGACGTTTCTTGTAGTTGGCCACCAGGTTTTCACACATCTCAGGAGGGATTTTGTCCCACTCCTCTTTGCAGATCTTCTCCAAGTCATTAAGGTTTCGAGGCTGATGTTTGGCAACTCGAACCTTCAGCTCCCTCCACAGATTTTCTATGGGATTAAGGTCTGGAGACTGGCTAGGCCACTCCAGGACCTTAATGTGCTTCTTCTTGAGACACTCCTTTGTTGACTTGGCCGTGTGTTTTGGGTCATTGTCATGCTGGAATACCCATCCACGACCCATTTTCAATGCCCTGGCTGAGGGAAGGAGGTTCTCACCCAAGATTTGACGGTACATGGACCCGTCCATCGTCCCTTTGATGCGGTGAAGTTGTCCTGTCCCCTTAGCAGAAAAACACCCCCAAGCATAATGTTTCCACCTCCATGTTTGACGGTGGGGATGGTGTTCTTGGGGTTATAGGCAGCATTCCTCCTCCTCCAAACACGGCGAGTTGAGTTGATGCCAAAGAGCTCCATTTTGGTCTCATCTGACCACAACACTTTCACCCAGTTGTCCTCTGAATCATTCAGATGTTCATTGGCAAACTTCAGACGGGCATGTATATGTGCTTTCTTGAGCAGGGGGACCTTGCGGGCGCTGCAGGATTTCAGTCCTTCACGGCGTAGTGTGTTACCAATTGTTTTCTTGGTGACTATGGTCCCAGCTGCCTTGAGATCATTGACAAGATCCTCCCATGTAGTTCTGGGCTGATTCCTCACCATTCTCATGATCATTGCAACTCCATGAGTTGAGATCTTGCATGGAGCCCCAGGCCGAGGGAGATTGACAGTTATTTTGTGTTTCTTCCATTTGCGAATAATCGCACCAACTGTTGTCACCTTCTCACCAAACTGCTTGGCGATGGTCTTGTAGCCCATTCCAGCCTTGGGTAGGTCTACAATCTTGTCCCTGACATCCTTGGAGAGCTCTTTGGTCTTGGCCATGGTGGAGAGTTTGGAATCTGATTGATTGATTGCTTCTGTGAACAGGTGTCTTTTATACAGGTAACAAACTGAGATTAGGAGCACTCCCTTTAAAAGTGTGCTCCTAATCTCAGCTCGTTACCTGTATAAAAGACACCTGGGAGACAGAAATCTTTCTGATTGAGAGGGGGTCAAATACTTATTTCCCTCATTAAAATGCAAATCAATTTATAACATTTTTGACATGCGTTTTTCTGGATTTAATTGTTGTTATTCTGTCTCTCACTGTTGGAATAAACCTACCATTAAAATTATAGACTGATAATTACTTTCCAAAACATGCATCCTAAGGCACTTAAACTTCCAAAAAATTGGCATGTCCTGAATGCAAAGCATTATGTTTGGGGAAAACACAACACATCACTGAGTACCACTCTTCATATTTACAAGCATGGTGGTGGCTGCATCATGTTATGCGTATGTCATCGGCAAGGACTAGGGAGTTTTTTTAGGATAAAAAGAAACGGAATAGAGCTAAACACAGGCAAAATCCTAGAGGAAAACCTGGTTCAGTCTGTTTTCCACCAGAAGTATTCAAGAAGAATTCAAAAAATAATAATGTGCAAATATTGTACAATCCAGGTGTACAAAGCTCTTAGAGACTTTCCCAGAAAGACTCACAGCTGTAATCGCTGCCAGAGGTGATTCTGACATGTTAAGGGGAGTGAATACTTATGTAAATAGGGTTTCTATACAGTAGATAATGGGGATCCTGAAAATCTCCCTCCCTCAAATTCAAGCTGCTTTATTGGCATGAAAAACATTGTGTCAATATTGAGAAAGCAACAATGTATACAATATACACTGTAATAAAATTATAAACAATAGCAAATAATAATATAAAATGGTTGTAACGGTTGTCGTCGGGAATGGAGGACCAAAACGAATGTGGATGCTCACCTTGTTAATTTATATCAAGAGAACACCAAAATAACAAAATGAAGAACTCACGAACAACAAAACAGTCTTGTCATGCTCACACACGCAAAACAAGAAACAATCTCCCACAACACTACACCAAACAATTACCCATATACAGGACTCCCAATCAGAGGCAACGAGAAAACACCTGCCTCCAATTGAGAGTCCAACCCCAATAAACCAGACATAGAAATACAAAAGACCAGAGACCACATAGAAATACAAACATAGAACATTACCCAAAAACCCGGAAATAATAAATCAAACGCCCTACTAAATAAACCACCACCCCGAACCACATAAAACAAATACCCTCTGCCACGTCCCTACCAAACTACAATAACAAATAACCCTTATACTGGTCAGGACGTGACAATGGTAGTAAATAATAATACAAAATGAAATACAAAAATAACAACAATATAGCAGAATTGTAATAAATATAAAAAGATAAACATGGAAAATGAAACTATAACTAACTTATAACTAAATAACTGTCATCTTCACCATTACATCAGTACTACAACTACTATCATCATTACTACTACTACCAACCACCATCAATAAACTGCTATCATTACCATCACTCTACTACCCATATCACTACTATTTGGAATGATAAACAACAATAATAATATAAATAACAATAATAGCAATAACAATAATAGTAATAACAATAATACTAATAATAAGTAAGTTACTATGTACTATGCAGATGTTATTATTCAGTGTCCCTCAGGCAATGGCAGGCAAATACATATTTGGCTTCAAGAGGAGCCATTGGTCCTTCGCCCATGAGTATTTTTAGTTTTTCCTCTGGGTTTAATACGTTAAAATTTGGAATAAATGTAGTCATTTCTGTGAATCATCAATCTCTTGGTGAGGAACAATTCTCATAGTAAAGGAGAAAGTGCATCTCCGTTTCTACCTCCCCTGTCGTGCAGTGACCACATACACGCTCTCATCTCTCTCTCTTTCTCTCGGCAACATCTCCAAGCAAACCATCTAAACGAGATGTGATGTGTCTCAAAGAAACACCAACGCATAACCTGAGTGGGCAACCTGTTGACTCCCCTTCTCTATTCTCTCAGGTGAGTTGTCCGTGAACCCAGGAAGACTGTTTCCCTCCTCCGTCTCTCCATCTCTCCAACACTCCAACACTCCAACACTCACACCGTGACACATGACCGTGGAGTGTAACAGCCCTGTCTACTCTAACACCCATTGCTATATGAACAATATGTATTTATAGCCCTGGCTCCACTGCTATACAGGATACAGCCATTTAAAGGTCATTAGGCCTGTGTCACATCACACGGTGGAACCAAATGGGGGTGCTTAAGGCACCCAGGTGTGTCATCGACGAGAGAGCACAGAGAGGCAGGGAGGAAGATGGTAGGGTTCACTTAAGGGTCAGTCTACAGAAAAACTATACAGGAAACTAGCACAATTGCAGCCCTAAAATGGACTTGATCACTATTGTATCACACCTGAATTATAGATTTCTTTGATTGAGAGTGACAGATAAAAGACTGTGCCAGGAAACAATGGGAATATTAGACTACCCTAACTTGGAGAACAAGTCATTGAAATAGAAGTATAGTGTTAGCTATATGGAGTCGCATACTGCAGTTGGTGTTATGTGGTGACGGATAGTTTCATGGCCGTGGTGAAAACCCAGCCAAGAGGAGCTAGCGAGGTCATGTTCTTATTTCCCCAGTCATGACCAAGGCGACTAGGTAGGACGACAATCTACCAGTAAAGACAACATGTACTATCGTTGTGGAGGATGGTGGCCAATGATAGACAGCATGTGCTTGGTAGGAACACAAAAGGAACACAAACATCCATTTTGGGGGGGGAAGCCATCAGTCTCCTCCACGGCAGCTCCACCTGAGCTGAACAACATTACTGTCACAGTCACACTCCCCTTGACTGGCATGAAAAGGGAGAGAGGGGAGGGGACGAAAACAGAGGGAGGGATGGAAGGAGGGAAGGGAATTCCCTCAGCAGTTGTTATTGATTCCGGTGTTTACGGGCGGATAGTTTAGTGCCGTTTACAAAACAGAACAGATGCAGCCAGTGAGCAAAAATGTAAACAATTGCTGTATGGCGGGCTGCCAAATCCCCGGCCTGATGTATTAAACTCACACTGAAGTGCATTTCCCCTTTGGGCTGTACTTATTACCACTTCATTTCCTCAGCACTCACTCTCTCTTTCTGTCTCACTCTCTCTCTTGTTCCCTCAGTCGTCAGAGTGGGGTGCACCGGCTTGTTGTCTGGCCGTCTTCTGTACTTCCCTGACCCCGGAGGCCCGGCACTACCTAACAGACCCATTAGTGAGGGGAATTGCATGTGTCTGACGTGGCCGAAAAACCAATTATTAGACACTTTCTTCCAAATGTTGCCAGAGTCTGTTGGGAATGGGCAATCACGCAATAATTTAGCCACTGATTTAATTTCACTCCTCTCTCTCTCTCTCTCTCTCTCTCTCTCTCTCTCCCTATCTCTCTCCCCCCTCTCTCTCTCTCCCTATCTCTCCCCCTCCTCTCTCTCTCTCTCTCTATCTCTCTCCCCCCTCCTCTCTCTCTCTCCCTCTATCTCTCCCCCCTCTCTCGTTCTCTCTCTCTCTCCCTATCTCTCTCCCCCCTCTTTCAATCTCTCTCTCTCTCTCTCTCTCTCTCTCTCTCTCTCTCTCTCTCTCTCTCTCTCTCCCTCTCCCTCTCTCTCCCTCTCTATCTCTCTCCCCCCTCTCTCTCTCTCCCTCTCTATCTCTCCCCCTCTCTCTCTTTCTTTCTCTCTCTCTCTCCCTCTCCCTATCTCTCCCCCCCACTCTCTCTCAATCTCTCTCCCCCTCTCTCTCTCTCTCTCTCTCACTCTCCCTGTAGCGTGAATGACATCTCTATGGTCCTTTGCCAGGGCTACTCTCTCTAACTCTGCCAGGGATAGTTAGCTGGCTGGCCTCAAGCCTCACGTCTCAACTCCACCCATGATTACAATAACACAGACAGGCGCTGAGATTTGCGTGTGTGTGTGTGTGTGTGTGTGTGTGTGTGTGTGTGTGTGTGTGTGTGTGTGTGCGTACGTACATTGTTGCTGGTCATAAAAACCTCAGCTCTGTGTGGAGCTGTATGTACATTTCAAACGCCCATTGACAAGTTTATCATGCAGATCGCCGGGTGCTACTCTCCGCAGACTGGCACTGACAGAACAACAAAGGGTTTGTCAGTGGATTGAAGGCAGATATCCACAAAGATGCAGATGTAACCCGCAGGGCCCAGGGACTCCCTCACTCCTACATCAAGCTGGTCTCCTTTCTACCTCGCCCCCCGTGCATGTTGGCACTCAGACGAGACGGGTGGAAGGTGGGGTGGATGGTGTGTATGCGTGTCATGGCAGTTTAAGGGGGGTATAAAGCAGGCACGGCTCTTAGGGCGCTGATTGGCCCCCTGCGTGAGGGTGGCAGGGTCAGAACGGCGCTGGGGGGGCCACCAGGAGGACTGCCCGCGGGGCCCGGTGGCGGCTGGGTCCCATTCCATCAGTCGCGGCCCGCTGCTCAACCAGACAGCCTTATTATGGGTGACTCCCGCTGATGGCCCCCCTCCGCCCCCCCCCCCCCCCCCCGTGGCCCTCATGGCCCCTGGACTGCAAGAGGCACAGTCTGCCTGAACCACAGCAGGGTCTACCCACTGTTCACAGGGGGGAAAGTGGGACGTTTTGATATCTCGATTAACCCGCTTTGGGAAAGGGAGGGTGCACGGTGGCCAGGCTAAGGCTGCTGTCAGCTCTCTCCTTGTACTCTATAGCCAATCAGCTCCAAATGGAGAGAGGGACGTATTGTATTGTGTGGCAACATTTCATTACAGGCCATTTGTTTTGGTCCCTGACCGTGTTTTTGGACCCTCTAGGACTCCATACAGTAGCAGAGTGTTATCCTGTCTGTGCTCTCAATAAGCCCTGCTCTACTCCCTCTGAAAGAAGGTGCTAGAATACTTGAGTGGTTTGTTGATATGCTTGAGCTTAACAAGAGTGATGCACAAAAGCTTTTGTGACCATTCTGAGGAAATGGAACTGGATTTGACACACACGTACTACACACACACACACACACACACACACACACACACACACACACACACACACACACACACACACACACACACACACACACACACACACACACACACACACACACACACACACACAGTGCCATGTTTATTCTTGCAGTAATTCCAATGGACCTAGGGTTTGGAGACAATGGGACATAATGGAATTCATCAAATCTCAAGTGAAATTGTGAACACACATAAAAGAATCTCTCACACACACACGCACGCACACGCGCACGCACACGCGCGCACACGCACACGCACACACACCCGTAATGAAGTCTCATTAACATCAGTAAACAACCCCTCACTAGGTCATGAACCCACAGCTCTAACACCAGACCTTCTAGACAGCGTGGGGATGTGCAGGGCTGTGGTTATACAAGCCGTAAACAGAGAGCATTGGGCATATAAAAACCTCTGGTTCTACCCCCCTTCCTCCTGCCGTAATTACATGGCTACATTCGTGTGCACGGCCCGGCAGACACCGCGTCTGAACCCCTGCACAGATATGATCTAGTGAGGAGCAGCTCTTATTAAATATTAACAAACACCATTCCCAAGTAGCCTCAATCCCCAGAAGGAATCTCCCGCGGTGGCGTCAGCGGCAGTAGCAGTGCTAGCTATCTCTGGCACTACTAAAGCGCTCTCTCTGCTGAATAGGCTGGTGAGCTTTGATTGGAGGGAGTTCAAAAGAGCCAAGGAAGGAGGCAAGGAGGGAGGAGGAGGGCGGAGGGTGGAGGTGAATGTGCGTACTACACATGTTCAAACCCAAGCCTTCTAGATGCTGTACTTCTATAGCGCACGGAACAAGTTGGAGAGAATTAGTGGGAACTGGGAACGGAATTCATATCTAGGGGAGCATGCAGATGTTCTTCAGTGTGTGAATGGAGAATCTTCAGCTGTGCTGAATGATTGCTCGGGACAAGTTTACAGATAGACGTATAAGCAGGCAAGCCAGGTGTATTGCTTTCCATGGTGTACATGAAAAGTGTGTTCTGTTTCTATACTACGCAAATTGGGAAGCAATTATTCAATTGCAGATTTGGAAAATCTGCAATTTACATAATGTATATATTAGGCCTGTGTAAGATACTAATTTCTGCATGTCATCATTAGACATAATGGAAATTACACATTTCCTCTAAGGTACTTAAATGCTGCACAAACACTCGCACACATTCAAAGACAGACTACCTGGCAGTTAGCAATGCACGTGTATGTGCACGAACACACAAACAGACACACACACCCTTGATTACCCCTTTTCCTGTCCAGACGCAGTGAGGTGTGATAGTAAGGTTTAAAGCTTGCATTGTTCCTGGCCAGTCAATCTGTCCGGCAGACTCCAGAGTCCTACTGATCACCCCATTACTACCGGGAAGGAGAGAGAAAGGGGAGGGGGGAAAAAAAGAAAGGAGGTGGAGAGCGAGGGACGGTGAGGAAAGGGGCTACAAAGGGCTGAGACACTCACATCTGTCTGGGAACAATGTCAGAACTTCCCCATTCAGAGAGAGGGGTTAAAAGAACTGTCACATCTCGCTGATGTGAACGCTGTTAAATGGTTCAGTGGTTTGACAGTAGTTGATGCCAGAGACTGCACTCCCCTGGGAGAGCTCTGGGAAGGAAGCACAGGCTCAGGCTGCCTCCCAGGCTCCCCTCCCTTACCCACCCCTCCATTGAAAATCCAGCAGATAAATAGATAGGCGGAAATAAACAATAACACGCTACAGGGGGATCTGAGAATGTATGCATCAAGTGAATATATGCATATTGTTTTTCTGTGTGTCATCGTTGTCAAAGCAGCCCTTGAAGATCTCCATAGGTAAAGACAACCGCCATAGACCTGGAAAATGACGTGAAGCCACTCCGCTGATTAGGCCACAGTGTCCTTGGTGGATCTGTTTATGTTTGGGTGTCTACTGTTGTCTTTCGTTGATGTGACCCCCCCCCCCCCCCAAAAAAAAACTAGCCCCGATCCCCGTCCCACAGTTGTTGCGGTGGAGCAGGCACTCACATGACAAGGGGCAAAAAAAAACTGCATCGCTTTAGTGTCGTTACACTTTGCGGGCGCTGCTTCCCTTTGGTGAGATGTTCTGCCTCCGGTGCTACATTTGACGGTTTGTTGAGCGGCACGTAGGTGTGTAGCCGGAGCCACAGCCGCCGCGCTGTGATCAAACAGCCTAACTGACGCACGGCCAATTATCCTGGCTGCCTTCTTTCATCTCATGTTTAAGGGTAGGGAAAGAGAGCGGGAGAGAGGTGGAGAGAGGGAGCTAGGAAGGGAGGGAAAGAGAGCGAGAGACGGCTGTGGGTTTAGAAGAGTGGCAGATGTAAAAAGCACACTTCCCATCCCCAGAAGGAAGCACGCCTGACATATGCACCATTTTGGGAAAGTAAACAATGGAGTTGTCTACTTTGTGGATGGTTACCCCATCTATCCCATAAATAGGCCAATCAGAGAGCCAAACATAGAGTATAAGGAGATCTATCAGATGTGACATACCATGAACAGATTTTTTGTTCCCCAGTCTCTCTGTACATCACTCCTTTCCTCCCACACAAGAGAAATGACTTCCTTTTACATTTTTGTAAATACTTCTCAGCTGTTTCATTCTATTCTTCTCCCTAGCCCAAGGCCGATAACGTAAGGAACCATCAACTCCTAGGCGTATCCTTAGCTGTGAAGGATAGGTTACAAGGCCTGTGCTCACTACCAAGGTCATCTTTGTCTGTTTTACCCTTGGTTTGCGTTATTTTGCTATGAGAGAAAGCCTTAAGTGAAGTACTCTGTAGTAAAAGAGTCAAATTACAACTTGTGTTCAAGTGAATGGAACGTGAAAGAATGTAGAGAAGGATTGCTCCTTCTCCAGTGCTTGGTGTGTGCAATGAATACTCAGAGAGAAAAAGGTGTAGAGAAACGAGCTAGGAAAAGGCTTACTAGAGTGAAAACGAACAATACCTCACAAAGGCACAAACAGAATGAACTGAACTAAATAAGGAGCCGATGAGACCAGGTGAGTAACTAACACAGGTGAAATCAATGAACAAAAATGAAAGACAGGGCTATGTTCCAGAACACAACGAAACAGAACACAAGGTTGATTAAGAAAATAAATGCAGAACCTTACAGTGTGGGGAGAGTGTGGTACAGTTTAGAGAGAGTAACAGGTTTGCTCCACTGACCTACAGTAGCCTTGGTCCTGGCCGAGGTTTTCCTTCCCTTGCCACCGCTCAGCGTAGTGTTGTCTTTTAGGGCGTTCTCACACTCTCTCTCCATCATGGCGCCCAGCTCCTGGGACACAGTGTTCAGGTAGGCAGCATTCAGGAAACCCAGAATGGTGTGGGGCTTGGCCACCCCGTTGAGGACCTGGAGCTCCTCCCTGAGGGCCGAGCACAGGGCCGGGGCGGCAGCACGGAGCCCCAGGGCCAGCCTGTCGAAGCCCGTCTCCTTCCCACCGGGGCTGGAGGCCAGGGCAGAGTGGAGCAGAGACAGGACAGCCTGGCTCCTCAGGCCCTGGTAGTGCGTCAGCACCTCCCACTCTGGGTAGAGGAAGAACAGCTGCTGCAGACAGTAGATGCGCTGAGGGACGGGGAGGGAACAGGAAAGTCTGTCCAGCAGGTGGCGCCGCAGCCGGAGCCTTACCTCGTCCCACACCTCATGGCTCTCCAGAGCACTGTCGTCCCTGACCGTGTGGACCAAGGTGTGTGCCGAGGGGCCGGGCTGCTGGAGGATGGGCGAGGGGGTGGTGTTGGGGAAGGACACGCCACACTGGGAGGAGATGTTGTGGAGCAGCTGGAGGGTCACGTCCTCTCGCCCCTCCTCCTCGGTCCTAAGGTACTGGAGCTGAAGAGGAGGAGGAAGGATGGTTCATGGAGGAGCTGTCAACATGTTTATAGGTATCAATACGATCAGCAAATCTTTTTCCTTTTATGGATGGTTATTGTTAAGCACATTTTGACTGGCTAGTGAACTACATAGCATTGTACATTGTAGGTTCACCCCTCTCTCATCATTATTATCATGATGTGTTATTACCAGAGCTTTCAGGAAGTCCAGAAGCTCCTGGTTTCCTGTGGCGACAGGCCTGACAGTGCTGTTGTTCCGTGGGTTAAACCACTGCAGACATTCCGTTGGGCTGGGCGGATGCTCCCCCGTCCAGGACTCACCCATCTTCCCCTGAAGTTCCTTCAGATTCTGTTCTATACTGGAGAGGGACAGAGACACACGCCACTCACAATAAACCTCTGACTGTCACCTCCATCACATACTGCATAACAGTACTGTATTCCCCCCACCTCCCTGTCCCGCCACCGACACACCCCCAAACCCCGAGAGAGACACATCAGCAGTAATGAACACAGACATCAATATATCCCGGCGGGGGGGTGTGTGGTGTGTGTGTGTGTGTGTGTGTGTGGTGTGTGTGTGTGTGTGTGTGTGTGTGTGTGTGGTGTGTGTGTGTGTGTGTGTGTGTGTGTGTGAGTGTGTGTGTGTGTGTGTGTGTACTGAGTGTCTGGTGTGAAGTGGTGTTACACACGTCTGATACATGTGCGTCTCCCAGTGTCACTTCTCTCGCGACCCCTCGCCACACACACACACAGGCCCCCCACCGCCACACACACACATCAAGAGTAGTAGGTTAAGGCCCAGTTCTCTTTGACATTTTAGAGACACATTTGCATCCACCCACGCACACACTCATGAAGAAGTTTCCCTTTCACACGCACACGGAGCACAAAGAAGAATGAACATTGAGAGAGAATTGACATTGATTAAGAATGAATGTTTTTTATTAGAATTATAATTTTTTTCACCTTTATTTAACCAGGTAGGCTAGTTGAGAACAAGTTCTCATTTGCAACTGCGACCAGGCCAAGATAAAGCGTAGCAATTCGACACTTACAACAACACAGAGTTACACATGGAATAAACAAAACACACAGTCAATAATACAGTAGAAAAAGAAAACAAAAAGTCTATATACAGTGAGTGCAAATGAGGTAAGTTAAGGCAATAAATAGGCCATGGTGGTGAAGTAATTACAATATAGCAATTAAACACTGGAATGGTAGATGAGCAGAAGATGAATGTGCAAGTAGAGATACTGGGGTGCAAAGGAGCAAGATAAATAAATAAATACAGTATGGGGATGAGGTAGGTAGATAAATGGGCTGTTTACAGATGGGCTCTGTACATGGGACTATGGGACTCCCATCATGGCCGGTTGTGATACAGCCTAGAATCGAACCAGGGTTTAAAAGTTAAGGTTAATAATAAGGTACATAAGGATGTTTGCGTGATCTGTAAATTGCCAGGTGAGAACGGTTAGGGGTGAAGTGGATGGACGTCCTGTTTAGGTGGAAAAAAAATACGTCATTAGGGTAGGTGTTAACCACAATGAGTTAGCAGAAAGGAAAATGGAGGGTATAAAAGAGATAGGATTTTTTTGATGGGGAAAAAACTCTGAGCTTGCTAGAAGAACCTGTCGACTGCTGTTTTAAAAAAAAAAAAGGTTTATTTTTTTATTATATAACCTTTATTTAACATACAAATCAGTTAAGAACACATTATATTTTACAATTACGGCCTACCCAGACCAAACCCTAACCCCAGACGACGCTGGGCCAATTGTGCGCTGCCCTATGGGACTCCCATCATGGCCGGTTGTGATACAGCCTGGAATCGAACCAGGGTCTGTAGTGATGCCTTTAGCACTGAGATGCAGTGCCTTAGACTGCTGCGCCACTCGGGAGCCCAGGAAGAAGATTTTTGCTGTAGCTTTTTAGCTTAAAGTATATTTTGATTCGTATCATACTCAGTCAAAGTAAAATTCTAGGGGGAATCTTTAAGGGTACCTCATTGATAGAAGTGTGAAGTAGTTGTTAAAGTTTTAGACACCATCTGAGGGACTTATCATCCTGAGGGGGGAGCCAACAAACTGTTTATAGAGTTATAGAAGGTAAAAAAAATATATATTATATTTTATTGGCACACACCAAAAGGGGTTTAGTTAAGGGCGCTGAAGGTTGTCTATCAATTTAATTTACTGTACATTTTTACTTATCATTGATTTGTGATTGGTTGATTGATCTGGGATTTTTTATGCCTGTTTCTGGAATTTTGAATAAACCTGCTTTATTGTTCTGAAACCCTGTTTCATCAAAGAGCCATACAAGTGCATATCGTTCTACTCTAGGTTTCTGAAGTAGACTTGATTCGTTGAGGATTTTTTTTGCATCTGGTTAATTAGTCTATTGGGGACTCGAGTGACTGGTATAAAAGAACCTAACCCGAGACATAGCTATAGATGCTGAGCGCATTGGTAGAAGTCGTAGGAGGAGATGATTCTGGGCTAAGCCAACCCGAGAGAGAGCACCCCATAGTGTTCTAAGGTTGAAGCTCTGGCCTTGACGATCCTGAAGAGGTGCCGGGTTGCAGGTTGAAGGAGCGTAGGCACTCGACTTCGGGGATAGCCCACTCTACTGTAAGGCCCTCACTGTTGAGTTTAAGGGACAGTCCCTAGCTGTATACTAGCTCAGTGGTAAGGCAGAGCGGCATCTATCAGATCTGTAGGGGTTAGGGCCAAGAAATAACGGAACTGCCATTGGGTAGACAGGACCTAGTTGAGTCGTTAATCTTGCGGGGGGGGGGGGGGGAGTAGTTTAGCTTTGATAATGTGACAGATTAGATATGACATTCGCGGGCTCAACATGTTTAGTCGTGTCCATGAAAATCAATGCTAGCACTCATCTGTGCATGTGTGAGAGAGAGAGTAAGAGAGAGAGAGAGGGGAGAAACAGAGAGAGTAAGAGAAAGAGAGAGAGATAAAGAGAATGAGAGAAAAGGAAACAGTTCCATTTACTAACACCCAGCTCATTCACCACTCTGGGCCTGTAAAGCTCCTCGAGTCGGCGATACACACATCCAGATGTCTCCCAATGACGACACATTAAATAACCATTCAACGTGACACACTTTCATTTCAGAGGGAAAATGTGGGGCATAAAACGTTATAGACCACCGATCTGTGTCCAAATTGCTGTCGATTGAATCCCGCACACGTGGTTTTAGTTGGCTAGACGAAGTTGTACGTATAGACAGTCTATTTATTTCATTTGATGCTGAATTTGCTGACTGACAGAAAGCCAGAACACACCAGGGGAATGGTGGTGTGTCTGTGACACCACAGAGGACATCCAAGTGGTGACAGGTGTTGTTGGAGGGGAACACACATTCTTCCACAATGATAGTCAAGAGCTAGCTGTAAAACAGCACTAGCTCCCACCACTAACGGCTTGTGCGAGAAACGCTGACAGTGCTGTCTGTAAAATGAACACAATACTTTTTTCCCCCACCTAAAATCAATGTATTTTTTAATTGCTGTTTGTTTTTATTGAATAACTTCTGTGACCTTACCTTGGATGTCACACTGTTCAAGAATTGTATCCCATTAATGCAGGGAAAGGTTTTCTTGTGCATCATTATGTATTGAGTACATATGCATTGTTTGAATTGTGTTCACGCATACAAATTAATATAGCTCAATGTTTTTCTCCAAATGAACCAATATAGCACAAAACAAGAAATCACTAGCTCCACTCTACCAATCAAAGCAAGCCAAGCTGACATTTCACATTTCTGACAAACTGACATTTGTTTTAGCCCACATATCTTCATGTTAAAATGTGTATAGGAGCGGCAGATAGAGGCAGTCTATTTAATGTTAGTCATAAACGTGGATGTGTGATCTGGGCTCCACCCCAGGACTTTACTCAGACAGCAGGTCTTAAATGAGCATCCATCTGGTCCGTCAGCCTGCCTCTCAACGCCATCAAAACACACAATTTTACAGCATACACCTCTCAGTTTACCTCTTTATATAGAAAGACGCGTGCGCCAGTGAACACATACGGCCATACACAGTCACGCACGCACACACACGCACGCACATACAGTACACACTTTTATGTCCCACCCCTACTTCTCTCTCGCTCTCATCTCATCTTTTCTGCTCATCTCAGCTTTGAAGGTCCACTGTAGGATTTACAGTTTGATTGAATGTCTGTGTGCCACCTGCCAGGCTGGGGTCCAACTCAGGGTGTATGGACTAAGAGCACCTCACAATGTCTCACCTTTAGCCCTGAGGTGTGGGAACAATCTGGAGATTAATCAACTCTACCGGATTAGCCTCAACCACAATGACTTTCACCGCACAGGGCTCACAAGCTGCAGAGCTAAGACAGCTAATGCAGCGAGAGATAGAGACGGGAGGAGAAAGACAGCAGTTTGACATGAGAAAACACCAGTCAATTCTCCAAGTGAAAGCGACAATGGACAGACCAGAGGTGAAAAGAACCACATAGTTAAAGCTAAACAAAAGGCTGGGAGATGAGTGGAGGAGAAGTTTCTTTAAAGTCTCTCGACAAACATGTCAAATCATATCACTCCCCACCTCCTTACCCCTTCTCACATCCCCAACGAAATGGAATTGTTTTTCAGATTGGGCTACAGCAATACCCTGCAAGGCAGCCCGGGCACACCACCACCACTCCGTCCCCACCCTCTCACCCCAAAGAAAGGAGCGATTGGAGGGCTTTTGTTAGATGGCACATTTCACAGCTCTGTGACTTACAGAAACCCAATCCTGTGATTAGTCAGCGCATTGACGTTATCTTAAGTTCCTTGTCAGAATTAATTTAGTGTGGGTGGGCTGCGGGGCTGTCTGTCAGGCTCCGGGGAGAGGAAAGCAGAGAGGGGGCAGGAAGCGATCCCTTTCAAATAAGCCCTAGCTCCAAACTGGACCGGCCGCCTGGGAACCAAATATCTGCCCCATCAAAAGGCCCCATTCTACACGGAAACAAGAGGGAAAGGGGTTCAATGAACAGGCTGAAACGGATCCCCCTTCGCCCTGCCCGTGGCCCTCTTAGAGCCCTCAACCTTGCCAGAGACCGCAGGCACACACACACGCTGCCACACACTCGCATACACACAAACGTACGCAGACCGATGATGATGTACACACATACATGTTTAAGGTACATAAAAGCACGCGCACTCAGACACACGGCAGATCTAACTATGAGAAATGTTGGCAGGCGTCTAGTGTAAGCCATTTCTCTGCCTTGCAGAAAGGCGACAGCGGTGTCTGCAGTCCCTTGGCCTGCACTGACACTTCATTAGAGGACTTTTTCTGCTGGCCTCCTGAAGTGTACCATTTGATGAAACCTAATGGATTACAGCATTTCAATTTGGGGAGCCAGGCCCCGTTGTCAGCCTATCTTAATCTCCTTCAATTAGGGAGCAGCTCTTAGGCAAATCTCTGACATCTGAGAGCTGGGAACAGGCCAGCCAGTCTGACCCACAAATAGGTTGAAGCCTTCCTTCATGGGAGTGGGCAGTGGGAGCTCACTCTTTCTCTTTATGTCTCTCTCTCTGTCTCTCCCTCTCTCTCTGTCTCTCTTTCTCTTTATGTCTCTCTCTCTCTCAACGTCTCTTCTCATCGTCCCGATTCCCTTTACTCTTCTCCTCTTCCATAATTTGTCCCAGACACTGATAAATGGATTAGGCAGCAGGTGTGTGTGAATGTGTGGGTGTGTGTGTGTACGTGTGCGGCTGCCTCTGTGTGTGACAGAGGCTGACCTTGGTGGAGGTACTGTAAGAGAGGAGCCTTGCCAGCGTCTGTCTACTAGTCCCCAAATGGGCTGAGATGAGCCCAAGGCTGACTGACCGGAGGTGCAGACTGAGTGGGGATCGCCAGATTTTTTGCCCAATTCCCCATTATCTGTCCCTTTGTTCTCATAATGGTTATCCCTCTCCCATATCCACAGGAACACAAAATAACCCTTTAATGCTTAGAAGGAAGAAAAATGCCTTGGCCTTCAGTAATAAGCCTTGAATTACCTACCCAAGGGTTTTCGTTTCAAGATGTGGAATCTTCAATTATTTTGTTCCCATTTTCCCCCAAAAAAGAGGGCGAGAAAAGGGGGGATGAGACGCAAACGCTAATGGTACCAGAGTGAGAGGCTTTGTTCAGCCGCCACATTTAGCCTGTCCCTCATCATCTATCCTCGCCCTCACAGCAGCACAAAGGATAAAAGAGCTGAAATATAGATTTCTCTCTCTCTTTCTCTCTCCCTCCCTCCCTCCTTCACTATGCCCGGTCTCCTCTGGTTCCTCTCTCTCTCTCTCTCCCTTCCTCCCTCCCCCCCTCAATATGTGCCATCAAAATATTGAGAGCCTAGTCCATGTCACTCTGTCCTGAGTGTGGTATTTTCAAAGAGAGAGAGAACGAATGAAAGAGAGCGACAGACACAGAATCGGGTGGCCTGTCTAGCCATCTCATGTGGGAAGGGGGGGGGGGGGGGGGGGGGGGGGGTTAAGAATGTAATATTGGAGCAGAAGTTCTCATCAAAGTGGCTTTCACACACCTCAAAATGAGTCAGTGGTAACTGGTTGGAAAAGCAGGTGTAATGTTCCCTTTGATGTATAAATCCTAAAACGGGATATTCTTAAACTGTCTATGCAAGATTTACATAAAAGTCAGTCTGGGCACATATCTTAAGATTCACTCCTTTACTATAAGTGAATAATGTTATCATGCTGCATCATAACTGAATACAAACGGATGGAGTACGAACAAAAGAGGCAGACAGACAATCAAAGGCTCTTAATCTGCAATGTTGCTGTAAAAGCATGTTCTTTCACATAGGTTGGAGAAGAGCTCTTCATTGTAAATGGCAAATTGAGATTAGTGAATCTTCTAAAGCTTGAGGGCTCTGCTCCATGATGTTTTCAAAGATAATTGACTTCTTCAAGCTCACAAAAGATCAAAATGTAAACAACGAGCATCTTAATCAACCATTCACTTCTCAAATTAACCTTTAATAACTGTAAACCCACACTGAAGTTTCTGACAGATACTTGGCAACGGCTAGGAATGCTCATTAGTAACAGAACACACGCACACAAATGGTTTCAGCAGCTATCTTTAACAACGTTGTCACGAGTGTGTGTAGGAACGGACCAAGGCGCAGCGTGAGTATCTTTCCACATTTTTTATTTAAATGTGAAAACTTCGCAATACAAACAATAAACTAATAACAAACAACAAACCGTGACGACAGCGGTGCAACATGCACTAACTCAAAATAATCTCCCACAAACACAGGTGGGAAAAACAACTACTTAAATATGATCCCCAATTAGAGACAACAATGACCAGCTGCCTCTAATTGGGAATCATACAAAAACCCCAGCATAGAAAAAAGAAACTAGAAACCAACATAGAAAAATGGAACTAGAATAAACCCCCCAGTCACGCCCTGACCTACTCTACCATAGAAAATAAGAGCACTTTATGGTCAGGACGTGACAAACGTGCTAAAATATTAAACTTACAACAGAGTTGGAATGCTACAAGGCCAGACCTTGTTGTAGAGTCTTCTCAATGTTAAAGGCCCAATGCAGCTGTTTTTTTTTATCTCAATATCAAATCATTTCTGGGTAACAATTATGTACCTTACAAAAATTGCTTTTTAGCAAGAGCAATTTCTCAAGCAAGAATTTTGCTCGGACTGTCTGGAAGTGGTCTGAGTGCAGGGGAATACTGATAATCCCTGTCAAAATCCAAACTAGCTGTTATTGGCAGAGAGGTTTGGAACTCTCTTTCTTATTGGTCTATTAAGTAATTTACCGCCTGGTGATGTCACTAAGCAGCAGTGGTGATTTTTGCACTATAACGGTGACAAACGACGCCCACAAACTGCTAGGGCCTACATAAAGCTGTCCCAACAGCTGAGTCCCAACAGCAGTCCCAACACCTTACCACTGCTACACCTGGCTATCAGCGGAGCCTTGTCTGGCAGTGAAACCTTGTCTGGCAGCGAAACAATTCATTCAGCCTCATTTACTGGATTTTCAAAAAACATAGCTGATATGGCTGACTTGCTTAAAAAAATGTAGTTTCTACTGACAATTGAGATGTACAAACTATTGCATAAGGGGACGACAAGCAGATAAGAGGCGATCCGTAATTTCGATTAAGACATTAATGAGCGAGCCAGGACAGACGTATATATCTATTTGTTCAGCACTTTTGAAATGTACAGCGACAGAATTCAGAACATGGGCCGTTCTTACAGTGATTTCCCTGTACACCAAGTCAGAACCATATAAGGGCATATAAGCAGACAATATAGGGGCATATAAGCAGACAATGAAAGCTCTTACAATATTCGATGATTACATTTCTCAAAAACTGGTTATAGGCTACATGTGCACCACTGAGTCAGAACAGTAACATTAGGCAAAATTAAGAGGTGTAAATAGACCAAATTATTAGGGTGAGGCACATGGGCTACTAACAGCTTACTACACAACATACACTTAGTATGCCTTTCTTAGCGACAGTATACATATCTCCCTGGCATATAACATAATTTATGCAGCAGCATATAAGACATTTTTAGGCTCACCTTGTTGTGATGTGCTCACTTGAACAGGAAGGTGGCGCGGCGGTCCTTCGTAACCAAAATTTGTCATCAAAGAAAGAGAAAGAGGCCGGATTTACAATTCCGAGTTGGATATGGATGGCCGTTCAAAACGTATTTTCCCAGTCTGAGCTTGTTTATTCACGGCTTCCCAGTTGCAATCCTTGCAGTTAGCCATTGTCAACGATTCCTTCCAAACCCCTCATTGTTGAATTTGTGATTTCCAACTTGTTGTGTAATGTTTATGTCCAATGGCCGATGAGCAACAATAAATTTAATCTATAATTTCTCGTCATTATTTCTCTTCATATGACAAGGATTAAAAAGTATTTGCCAGTAGATTGTCAAATTGATTCATGATGATGACTGCTAGCTAAGATTTTGAAAGTAAGATGTTGACATGATCAGTACAATCAAAGCTACTGTACATATAACGTGATTTGACGTAATTTTATCTGTGACCAATGACCTGAGCCTTCTTGGAAGGGTACTAGTAATGAAATTCTATGGCAGGAGCCACAGGGCTTGAATGTTGATGTCTACCCTTACTACTTGGCCGTGACATAGTGTCCCCATGAGTGACAGAACACTGAGCCAATCACGGCGCAACGCTCCTATTTTCTGTTGGCTTGCTCCAACACCACAGAAAGCACTGAGCTAGGCTGAAACACCTGCATTTTGGAGCTGCTTTACTCAAGAAAACAAAAAAAGAGAACATGTTTGTATGCGGCTTTATTAACTCAATTATATCTTATTTTTTTTTTGCATTGTTTGCAAACTGATATGTGACTCGTATTTAACGTCAAAATAACATGCAAAACAGGCAAGCCCCCCCCCCCAAAAAAAAATACATACAGTTGAAGTCGGAAGTTTACATACACTTAGGTTGGAGTCATTAAAACTTGTTTTTCAACCACTCCACAAATTTCTTGTAAACAAACTATACCTTTGGCAAGTTGGTTAGAACATCTACTTTGTGCATGACACAAGTAATTTCTCCAACAATTGTTTAGACAGATTATTTCACTTATAATTCACTGTATCACAATTCCAAGGGGTTAGAAGTTTACATACACTAAGTAGACTGTGCCTTTAAACAGCTTGGAAAATTCCAGAAAATTATGTCATGGCTTTAGAAGCTTCTGATACGTTAATTGACATCATTTGAGTCAATTGGAGGTGCACCTGTGGATGTATTTCAAGGCCTACCTTCAAACTCAGTGCCTCCTTGCTTGACATCATGGGAAAATCAAAAGAATCAGCCAAGACCTCAGAAAAAAATTGAAGACCTCCACAAGTCTGGTTCATCCTTGGGAGTAATTTCCAAACGCCTGAAGGTACCACGTTCATCTGTACAAACAATAGTACGCAAGTATAAACACCATGGGACCACTGAGCCGTCATACCGCTCAGAAAGGAGACGCGTACTGTCTCCTAGAGATGAACGTAGTTTGGTGCGAAAAGTGCAAATCAATCCCAGAACAACAGCAAAGGATCTTGTGAAGATGCTGGAGGAAACAGGTACAAATATCTATATCCACAGTAAAATGAGTCCTATATCGACATAACCTGAAAGGCCACTCAGCAAGGAAGAAGCCACTGCTCTAAAACCGCCATAAAAAAGACAGACTACAGTTTGTAACTGCACATGGGGACAAAGATCGTACTTCTTGGAGAAATGTCCTCTGGTCTGATGAAACAAAAATAGAACTGTTTGGCCATAATGACCATCGTTATGTTTGGAGGAAAAAGGGGAGGCTTGCAAGCCGAAGAACACCATCCCAACTGTGAAGCACGGGGGTGGCAGCATCATGTTGTGGGGGTGCTTTGCTGCAGGAGGGACTGGTGCACTTCACAAAATAGATGGCATCATGAGGTAGGAACATTATGTGGATATATTGAAACAACATCTCAAGACATCAGTCAGGAAGTTAAAGCTTGGTCGCAAATGGGTCTTCCAAATGGACAATGACCCCAAGCATACTTCCAAAGTTGTGGCTAAATGGCTTAAGGACAACAAAGTCAAGGTATTAGAGTGGCCATCACAAAGCCCTAACCTCAATCCTATAGAAAATTTGTGGGCAGAACTGAAAGAGCGAGTGTGAGCAAGGAGGCCTACAAACCTGTCTCAGTTACACCAGCTCTGTCTGGAGGAATGGGCCAAAATTCACCCAACTTATAGTGGGAAGCTTGTGGAAGGCTACCCGAAACATTTGACCCAAGTTAAACAATTTAAAGGCAATGCTACCAAATAGTAATTGAGTGTATGTAAACTTCTGACCCACTGAGAATGTGATGAAGGAAAGAAAAGCTGAAATAAATCATTCTCTCTACTATTATTCGGACATTTCACATTCTTAAAATAAAGTGGTGATCCTAACTGACCTAAGACAGGGAATTTTTAGTAGGATTAAATGTAAGGAATTGTGAAAAACTGAGTTTAAATGTACTTGGCTAAAGTGTATGAAAACCTCCGACTTCAACTGAATATACACTACCGTTCAAAAGTTTGGGGTCACTTAGAAATGTCCATGTTTTTTAAAGAGAAGCACATTTTCTGTTCATTAAAATAACATCAAATTGATCAGAAATACAGTGTAGACATTGTTAATGTTGGAAATGACTATTTGTCACAGTTGTTGTCGGTGAATGAGGACCAAAACGCAGCAGGTACGTGAATGCTCATCTTGATTTTTAATTATCTTCAAAATGAACGTACAAAATAACAAAACACGAACGATCAACAAAAACAGTCTGGTAAGGCACAAGGCAAAACACAGAACAATCACCCACAAATAACACATACAAACACACCCTAATATATGGGACTCTCAATCAAAGGCAGATAGACAACACCTGCCTTCAACTGAGAGTCCCAACCCCAATCAACCAAACATAGAAACACACACACTAGACTAACCCTAGAATTAACTAAACATAAACCAAAACCCGGAAATACTAAATCAAACACCCTTTACACAAACACAACACCCCGAACCACATAAAACAAATACCCCCTGCCACGCCCTGACCAAACTACAAAACAATTAACCTTATATACTGGCCAGGACGTGACACTATTGTAGCTGGAAATGGCAGATTTTTTTATGGAATACTTTCATAGGCATACAGAGGCCCATTATCAGCAACTATCACTCCTGTGTTAATTGATCATTAGAAAACCCTTTTGCAATTATGTTAGCACAGCTGAAAACTGTTGTCCTGATTAAAGAAGCAATAAAACTGTCCTTCTTTAGACTACTTGAGTATCTGGAGCGTCAGCATTTGTGGGTTCAATTACAGGCTCAAAATGTCCAGAAACAAAGGCCTTTCTTCTGGAACTCGTCAGTCTATTCTTGTTCTGAGAAATGAAGGCTATTCCATGCGAGAAATTGCCAAGAAACTGAAGATCTCGTATAGCGCTGTGTACTACTCCCTTCACAGAACAGCGCAAACTGGCTCTAACAAGAATAGAAAGAGGAGTGGGAGGCCCCGGTGCACAACTGAGCAAGAGGACAAGTACATTAGAGTGTCTAGTTTGAGAAACAGACGCCTCACAAGTCCTCAACTGGCAGCTTCATTAAATAGTACCCGCAAAACACCAGTCTCAACGTCAACAGTGAAGAGGCGACTCCGGGATGCTGGCCTTCTAGGCAGAGTTGTAAAGAAAAAGCCTTATCTCAGACTGGCCAATAAAAATAAAAGATTAAGATGGGCAAAAGAACACAGACACTGGACAGAGGAACTCTGCCTAGAAGGCCAGCATCCCGGAGTCGCCTCTTCATTGTTGACGTTGACACTGGTGTTTTGCTGGTACTATTTAATGAAGCTGCCAGTTGAGGACTTGTGAGGCATCTGTTTCTCAAACTAGACACTCAAACTAGACACTCTGGGTCCTAGTTATGGTGGTCCTGAGAGACACTGACCTGCAGGCATTGAGTTTGAGTTTGTCCTCTGTGTCTCGGAGCAGCTGTTGGATATCCAGCTCGCTGGGAAGCCCAGGAAGCAGGAGCTCTACAAAGGCATGATCCTGTGGAAGGTCCCCCTGCCATTCCATCCTGCCTGAGGCAGAGCGAGAGAGAAGAAGGAGAGTGAGAACGAACGGAGAATAATGGAAAATGTATTTTCTCACAAAAACAACAAACAAGACATTGTCAGTATCACAGACTAAAAATGCTTTGGTTCAATGGATGTTTTTCTTGGAGAAAAAAAAATCAATAGGTCTCTTGTTTAGTTCTTATTGAATCCATTATGTACACAGTAAATAATGAATGTAACAAAATGAAGCCATCACATTCAAAGATATTTTATCAAATAGACCATGGATGGACCCCCTCCAAACACACGTGCGCGCGCACACACACACACACACACACACACACACACACACACACACACACACACACACACACACACACACACACACCACCATAACATATGAGACATGGTAATTTGATTTCTCCTCAAACAAGATTGTTATCAGGAGCCGTAAATCAACTGCACCTGAAACAAGAGGCAACTTAAATATGTTCCGCCTCATCCCTGTCCTCTGTTCCACTTACAGTAGGGGGACCCCTGATCAAAATGCATAGCTTCTAAGTATTATCAGACAGTGACACTACAACCAGTTAACGTTAAAAAATAAATAATAGGTAAAAAAATAACTAACAAGAAAGGGGACTCTTCACTACAGGCTTTAAATAAACAATCCATCTCGGTTCACCTCAGTATGACGCCCCCTCGGTGCTTAACACATCCTCGAACAGCCAATCATGCGCTGGTGGGGCTCGGCCCATATCAACACCGTCATCATGAGTCAAATGGAATGTAATGGAGAGTGTCAGTGTCAATTTGGCTTTCTCACACTCCTCTCCCCTTCATCTGCTGTGATTTTAATAATCCCTGTCAAAGTCCAAACAGCCTGCCGTACGTAGGCCTACCACCCTGACACGCCAGACAGAAAGCTCAACATTCATTTAGCCCGCACAAAGGGAGGCCTGTCCAGCTGGACAAATATTATTTTCTTCACTTGACAGTCTCTGCAGTTAAGCTTGTACTTGATTATTCCCTCCCTCCCTCATCCTCCCCTCACCCCCTCTCCTTCCCCATATCATCCGTGCACTCTGTCTGGGAGGGAGTATATTGAGAGACTTCTGGAGACGTGTAGGTTTTCAATCGGCGGATTAGGAACTCGACGGTGTAATTATATGGGAGAGAGCGTGTGTGGTGGAGGCTGGTGATGATAGTGTGTCACACAGGATGTGCATCAACGCGTGTGTGTGTGGTACACGTGAGAGTTAAGGGAGAGTGTCAGGTTCACATTGTCACCACACAGGGCCTCATTAGCAGCAGAAGCAGTAGATATCCTTTGTGTTGTCATTATCTATTTTGAAAGCAGATGTTGAGGAGCCCCAGTGTATTTTTGACTGCTGCACTGGGTTGACTGGGGCAGACGTATACTCAGAGCACTCAGAGAGAATCTACAGTAGCAGTCTCCTCTCACACAATCCCAGTTAGAGATTGTTCTGAAATATTTAGCAGCTCGTCCCCAGGCTGGCATTTTAAAGCCACTTAGAGCATGTCAAGTTAAAGTCAACACTGTTTAAAAGAGGGCACCTAACATCCTCTTTTAAAGAAACAATAAATTAAACACGTACATATTTTGACATCAAAACATTTTAGAAAATAATCTAATGTGTTCCCAGAAGCAGCTATGAAAACACTGTAACTGTGCTTCACAAGGCCTCAAAATACAGGTCGAAATTGAGTTGATTCATGTTCCTCATTATTTCTCCCTTGCATTAATTTGATTGTCTACCTACTACCAAATTTATGCTTAAACGTTTCCTATATGCTGTGGAAATATCTAAGTAGGCCTATTTGTAGGCTGCTATTACATAGCATCAAAGTAGGCTACATGGAATTAAAATCAGTCATTATAGTGTTTGGAGAAGCAGTTTAATTCACGCTATGGACAGGCTATGGTTGGTGTCGGGGTAGGAGCATCCCGAGGATCCCTCTTAGCATCTACTGTATCTGCTGTGCGCTTCCTGGTCCTAGGGGGAGGGGGCACGCTGGATTGTTTACACATTCATTTTTTCATTATTTTAAGTTAACCTTTATTTAACTAGGCAAGTCAGTTAAGAACAAATTGTTATTTACAATGATGGCCTCCCCCGGCCAAACCCTAACTCGGACGACGCTGAGACAATTTTGTGCCGCCCTATGGGACTCCCAATCACGGTAGGTTGTGATACAGCCTGAAATAGAACCAGGGTCTGTAGTGACACCTCTAGCACTGAGATGCAATGTCTTAAACTGCTGCGCCGCTCGGGAGCCCGAGGGCCTAGAGTCGAGGCACCGAGTTTGGCACAGGGGTATAGAATATAAATGTAAGAGTTCTGTATTTTTTTGAGTTGATGGATTTGATGGGCTATTTGGTTCTGTGCTGATAATTTAGATTGGGAATGCCATTCCACTGATTAAGAGTGTCATACTGTGAAGTATTTTAGAGAGATGTGAGTTGGTATGACCGAAGAAAATGATCATCCAGAAGGGGCACTCCTAGTGGCCGAGGACTTTAATGCAGGCAAACTTAAATCTGTTTTTCCTCATTTCTACCAGCATGTCACAAGTGCAAACAGAGGAAAAAAATAATCTAGACCACCTTTACTCCACACACAGAGACTCATACAAAGCTCTTCCTCGCCCTCCATTTGGCAAATCTGACCATAATTCTATCCTCCTGATTCCTGCTTACAAGCAAAAACTAAAGCAGGAAGTACCAGTGACTCGCTCAATACGGAAGTGGTCAAATGCTGATGCTAAGCTACAGGACTATTTTGCTAGCACAGACTGGAACATGTTCCAGGATTCATCCAATGGCATTGAGGAATACACCACCTCTGTCACCGGCATCATCAATAAGTGAATCGACGATGTTGTCCCCACAGTGACCATACGTACGTATGTACATACCCCAACCAGATTGATTGAATCCTACTACACTGGCTCTGACGCTCATTGGATGTGGCAGTGCTTGAAAACTATTACGGACTACAAAGGGAAACCCAGTCGCCAGCTGCCCAGTGACGCGAACATACCAGATGAGCTAAATGCCTTTTATGTTCGCTTTGAGGCAAGCAACACTGAAGCATGCATGAGAACGCCAGCTGTTCCGGATGACTGTGTGATCATTCTCTCCGTAGCCGATGTGAGCAAGACCTTTAATTAAACAGGACAACATTCACAAAGCCGTGGGCCCAGACAGATTAGCAGGAAAGGTACTCAAATCTCTGCCCGGACCAACTGGCAAGAGTCTAACCTGAAATGTTCAACCTCTCCCTGACCGGGTCTATAATGCCTGCATGTTTCAAACTGACCACCATAGTCCTTGTGCCCAAGAAAGCAAAAGTAACCAGCCTAAATTATTACCGCCCCATAGCACTCACGTTGGTAGCCATGAAGTGCTTAGAAAGGCTGGTCATGGCTCACATCAGCACCATCATGCCGGAAACCCTATACCCACTCCAATTCGCATACCGCCCCAACAGATCAACAGATGACGCAATCTCAATCGCAGTCCACACTGCCCTTTCCCACCTGGACAAATGGAACATCTATGTGAGAATGCTGTTCATTGACTACAGCTCAGCGTTCAACACCATAGTGCCCACAAAGCTCATGACTAAGCTAAGGACCCTGGGACTAAAAACCTCCTCCTGTAACTGGATCCTGGACTTCCTGATGGGTCGTCCCCAGGTGGTAAGGGTAGTCAACAACACATCTGCCATGCTGATCCTCAACACCGGGGCCCTTTCGGGGTGCGTGCTTAGTCCCCTCCTGTACTCCCTGTTCACCCACGACTGCGTGGCCAAGCACGACTCCAACACCATCATTAAGTTTGCTGATGACACAATAGTGGTAGGCCGGATCACAGACAACGATGAGACAGACTATAGGGAGGAGGTCAGAGACCTGGAAGTTTGGTGCCAGGACAACAACCTCTCCCTCAATGTGAGCATACAAAGGAGCTGCTCATGGACTATAGGAAAAGGAGGGCCGAACAGGTCTCCACATCAACAGGGCTGAAGTGGAGCGGGTCGAGAGTTTCAAGTTCCGTGGTGTCCACATCACCAACGAACTATCATGGTCCAAACACACCAAGACAGTTGTGAAGAAGGCATGACAAAACCTTTTCCCCCCTCAGGAGACCAAAAAAAGTTGGCATGGGTCCCCAGATCCTCAAAAATGTATACAGCTGCACAATTGAGAGCATCCTGATTGGTTGCATCACAGCCTGGAATGGCAACTGCTCGGCATCTGACCGTAAGGCGCTACAGAGAGTAGTGCGTACGGCCCAGTACATCACTGGGGCCAAGCTTCCTGACATCCAGGACCTATGTACTAGGCAATGTCAGAGGAAGGCCAAAAAATTGTCAAAGACTCCAGTCACCCAAGTCATAGACTGTTCTCTCTGCTACCGCACAGCAAGCGGTACCAGAGCGCCAAGTCTAGGTCCAAAAGGGTTCTTAACAGCTGAACAATTAAGCAAATGGCCATCCGGACTAACTACATTGACCCCCCCCCCCCCCCCCCCCCTCGGCACATTGACTTGATACCGATACCCCCTGCATATTGACTTGATACCGATACCCCCTGCATATGTAGCCTCGATATTGTCACGTGATTTTCTTGTGTCACTTTTTGATTTTATTTTTTTACTTTAGTTTATTTTCTTAACTCTATTTCTTGAACTACATTGTTGGTTAAGGGCTTGAAAGTAAGCATTTCACGGTCTACGCCTGTTGTATTCGGCGCATGTGACAAATACAATTTGATTTGATTCATGCCAGTCTGTTTTAGAGGAAGGGGTCAGATTGTTCAGATTGTTCTGGAAATTCTCACATAGAAACTTCAAGGGAAGGAGGATGTTTGACATGCTTTACATTTGTATCATAAACAATGTGTTAAAATCATGATGAAAGTGGCCATATTAGGCCCTTTTGCTCCTGTAAGACCCTATGATCCGTGAATCATACATGATACAGACAACATATTGGTGTCATTATAGTCCTTATAGTGTGCCCTAAAATATGAAGTATACACCCCCCAAAAAAGTAACATTAATTTATTCAACATTTAAAATATTAAAAGGTCCACCGCAGCCAATTTTATCTCAATATCAAATAGTTTCGGGGTAACAACTAAGTACCTTACTGTGATTGTTTTACTTCACCAGTCACCCTGGTTACTATAAAAAGTAAGACCTGAGAATAACCTCTGGGGTCAAGAGTGGAAGACAGTGACAACGGAAAATGGGGAATAAAGGGCTAAAGTTGTAAATCAGCATCATTTTGGGGTTGGAATACAATTCACTAACAATTACACTTGTTGGGAGGATCCGTTTCAAGTATTGAGGATGGTAAAGGATGCATTAGGAAAAGTGGAGTAGGTCAGAGTTACCCGAAGTTGTTTTGACCTATTGTGTGTCGAAAGAGTAGAACGAGAAGGCATTATAGCTCTACATCAACCTACAGTGCCTTTAAAAAGTATTCACACCCCTTGGCTTTTCCACATTTTGTTGTGTTATAGCCTGAATTTAAAATTGATTAAAATGAGTCTTCTGTCGCTGGCCTACACACATTACCCCACAACGTGAAAGTAGAATTATGTTGGGTTTTTTTACAAAAAAAATGAAAAGGTGAAATGTCTTGAAATGTGGTGAAATGTCAATAAGTATTGAACCCAGGCTATGGCAATCCTAAATACGTTCAAGGGTAAAAATGTGCTTAAGTCACATAATTAGTTGTATGTACTCACTCTGTGTGCAATAAGTTTTTAACATTATTTTTTAATGACTACTTAATCTCTGTACCCCAAACATACAATTATCTGTAAGGTCCCTCAATCCAGCAGTGAATTTCACAGATTCTACCACAAAGACCAGGGAGGTTTTCCAATGCCTTGTAAAAAAGGGCACATCTTGGTAGATGGGTAAACATACAAAAAGCAGACATGGTGAAGTTATTAATTACACTTTGGATGGTGTATGAATACACCCAGTCACTACAAAGATACAGGCGTCCTTCCTAACTCAGTTGCCAGAGAGGAAGGAAACCACTAAGGGATTTCACCATTAAGGCCAGTGATGACTTTAAAACAGTTACATAATTTAATGGTTGTGATAGGAGAAAACTGAGGATGGATCAACAACATTGTAGTTACTCCATAATACTAACCCAATTGACAGAGTGAAAATATGGAAGCTTGTACAGTATACAAATATTCAAAAACATGCATCCTACTTGCAAAAAGGCACTAAAGTAATACTGCAAAACATGTGGCAAAGCAATCCACTTTTTGTCCTGATTAAGTTTTATGTTTGTAGCAAATCCAATACAACACATCACTGAGTACCACTCTCCATTTTTCAAGCAAAGTGGTGGCTGGATCATGTTATGGGTATGCTTGTAATCATTAAGGACTGGGGAGTTTTTCAGGATTTAAAAAAAAAACAGAATGGAGCTAAGCACAGAAAAATTCCTAGGGGAAAACCTGGTTCATTTGGTTTTCCACCAGACACTGGGACATGAATTCACCTTTCAGCAGGACAATAACCTAAAACACGATGCCAAATCTACATTGGAGTTGCTTAGCAAGAAGACACTGAATGTGGCCAAGTTACAGTGTTGACTTAAATCTACTTGAAAAAAAACTAAAAATGGTTGTCTAGCAATGATCAACAATCAATTTGACAGAGCTTGAGGAATTTTAAAAGAATAATGGGCAAATATTGCACAATCCAGGTGTGGAAAGCTGTTAGAGACTTACCCAGAAAGACTCACAGCTGTAATCACTGCTAAATGCACTTCAACAAAGTACTGACTCAGGGGTGTGAATACTTGTGTAAATTAGATATTTCTGTATTTAATTTTCAATAAATTTGCAAAAATTTCTAAAAACATGTTTTCACTTTATCATTATGGGGTATTGTGTGTAGATGGGTGAGAGAAAAACCTCAATTTAATCCATTATCAATTAAAGCTTCAACACAACAAAATGTGGAATAAGTCAAGGGGTATGAATACTTTCTGAAGGCACTGTATGGGGCAGATGTAGATGGGCAATGTAGATGGGAAATGTAGATTTTTGAAGTGGAGCACCATTAAAAGGAATCATCTCTGGCGTCACGATGGATGTTGAGGCCTCGTGGTTTACAAGGACAATCCCAGGAGTAGTTGGAGCGCACTGTCTGAACCGCATAGTGGATGGAAGAAAAGAGGAAAGCCTGTCGGTATTATTGGCAAAGAGTTTCTCCTTTCACATGTGAAGCTGGGATATGTGAGATACGCGGTGAGAGTTTTCGTGTCCAAGCTGTTGTTCTGCTGGAATTGTGTGTCCGGAAGTAATGTTGATGAAGAATCTGAAGATTTACTGCATTGCAATTGTGCTGAAAAATCACATTCACAATTCCCCAGAGTGCCCAGTTAGGGTAAAGGAGTTTGAAGTGGCAAGGGTCAGGGCTGTACAGGAGGTCTTCCACACAGAGGCATGCAAAATACTGTAGTTGAACGAGACTGGAGCTGAAGATATGGCGGTGGATGCCCCCGCAGCCTATGGAGATTCAGTGTCATTAAACAGTTGAGGGAAACTGATATGCTGATAGTGAAGAAGGTAGAATATGCGGCATTTATTGTGCATGTGATTAATTGTACTTCCCAAACGAACAAGAAGTCCAAGAAACTGGCCATAATTGTATCTGCGGTTGAAAGGTTTTTGGCTCTCCAGGACTTCACTGCCAACTTCACTGCACCAGAGCCTGTGGGGATCGGAGTTGACATTTAAATCTGACTGAAGAATTACATAGATTTTTGCCTTTTGTTAATTATTTGAGAACAATATACTTAAAAATATATATTGTATACTACCCCGCACAGTGGGTGGCGGCATGCACCTCTAATATATGTTTGTGGACCACCATAACACCATAGAAGAAGAACCTCTGGGGTCACTAGAAAAAAGTTTGAAAGATAAGACGATCATAGAAAATACATTTCATCAATTAAAATAGACATTGGTGCTGTGACCCCTTCAGAATTCATAAGAAAAAAAGTATCAACTGGTTTGAGACCAATCTCAGAGACTTTTTCCCAAGTTCCCTTCTGCTCCATTGGTACCAACGTGCATTTATGCTCATTGCTGTAAAAATCTTCCTGAAACAGAATACGATGTGTCTCCCAGGCCAGGTAAGTCATATAAAAGTTGTCAAATAGTCAAATAATTCACATGATAGCACACAATGCAGTGTACTGGGTCTCTTTTCACCTTTCATTGTTCTCCACAGGTGAAGCACAAGCTAGATATTCACCATGCCATGAAGAACAAAATGAACACTCAAGATTAGGAAGGTGTTCTGAACTGCCTACCGCTATCACCTTGCTGTAAATAAAACACCTGGCTTCACCTGAAAGACTGTTGTAAAGCGCCTTCCTACCATGCCTCTTGGTTGTGAGACATGTTACTTTATCCCAGGGAGTCATTATTTGAAAAATATACAGTACCAGTCCAAATTAGACACACCTACTCATTCAAGGGCTTTTCTTTATTTTTACTATTTTCTACATGGTAGAATAATAGTGAAGACATTAAAACTATGAAATAACACATATTGAATCATATGTGTTAAAAAACAACAAAAAAGTGTTAAAAAAACAAAATATATTTGCGATTTTTCAAAGTAGCCACCCTTTATTTGCCCTGATGACACCTTTGCACACTCTTGGCATTCTCTCAACAAGCATCATGAGGAATGCTTTTCCAAAGAAAAGTGGCTGTCGTTCCCACTTTTCCAAAGAAAAGTGGCTGTGGTTCCCACATATGTTGAGCACTTGTTGGCTGCTTTTCTTTCACTCTGCGGTCCAACTCATCACAAACCATATCAATTGGGTTGAGGTCGGGTGATTGTGGAGGCCAGGTCATCTGATGCAGGACTCCATCACTCTCCTTCGTGGTCAAATAGCCCTTACACAGCCTGGAGGTGTGTTTTGGGTCATTGTCCTGTTGAAAAACAAATGATAGTCCCACTAATAGCAGGATAGCGTATTGCTGCAGAATGCTGTGGTAGCCATGCTGGTTGAGTGTACCTTGAATTCTAAATAAATCAAAGACAGCAAAGCACCCCCACACCATCACACCTCCTCCTCCATGCTTCACAGTGGGAATCACACATGCAGAGATCATCCATTCACCTACTCTGAGTTTCACAAAGACACAGTGGTTGGAAGCAAAAATCTCAAATTTGGAATCATCAGACCAAAGGATAGATTTCCACTGTTCATTGCTCATGTTTCTTGGCTCAGGCAAGTCTCTTCTTATTATTGGGGTCCTTTAGTAGTGGTTTCTTTGCAGCAATTCGACCATGAAGGCCTGATTCACGCAGTCTCCTCTGAACAGCTGATGTTGAGATGTGTCTGTTACCTGAACTCTGTGAAGCATTTATTTTGGCTGCAATCTGAGGTGCAGTTAACATTAATGAACTAATCCTCTGCAGCAGAGGTTACTCTGGGTCTTCCTTTCCTGTGGCGGTCCTCATGAATGTCAGTTTCATCATAGCGCTTGATGGTTTTTGCAACTGCACTTGAAGAAACTTTCAAAGTTCTTGAAATGTTCCTGATTGACTGACCTTCATGTGTTACACTAATGATGGACTGTCATTTCCCTTTGCTTATTTGAGCTGTTCTCGGCATAAAATGGACTTTTACCAAATATTCTGTATACCACCCCTACCTTGTCACAACACAACTGATTGGCTCAAATGCATTAAGGAAAGAAATTCCACAAATTCACTTTTAACAAGGCACACCTGTTAATTGAAATGCATTCCAGGTGACTAACTCATTAAGGTGGTTGAGAGAATGCCAAGAGTGTGCAAAGCTGTCATCAAGGCAAAGGACGGCTACTGGGTGTGGGTGTGTCCAAACTTTTGACTGGTACTGTGCGTAAGATAGACAATGACAAATTTGGCAATTAATTAGGTCACAAAAAAAGATGGCCATCTTCCCACTTGGTTACAAACACAGCATTAGCCATTACTATAAAAGGCCTTCTATTAAAGGGGAAATCTGGGATTCAAACAACAATAAAGTGCCACCCAGCCACTTTTCTTTTTGGTGAACAGCTGAGAGATGGGGCTGGAGAAATGTAAAAACTCTCAAATTCAAAGGCCTATGGCGCAACGCATTTTCCCGATCAGGACAATGAAAAGATTTTGCATTGGGTCCCCAGATCCTCAAAAGGTTTGACAGCTGCACCATTGAGAACATCCTGACTGGTTGCATCACCGCCTGGTATGGCAACTGCTCGGCATATGACCATAAGGCGCTACAGAGGGTAGTGCATACATATCACCGGGGACAAGCTTCCTGCCATCCAGGACCTAGAAACTAGGCGGTGTCAGAGAAAGGCCCAAAAAATTGTCAAAAACTCCAGCCACCCAAGTCATAGACTGTTCTCTCTGCTACCGCACGGCAAGCGGTACTGGAGCACCAAGTCTAGGTCCAAAAGGCTCCTTAACAGCTTCTAACCCCAAACCATAAGACCGCCGAACAATTAATCAAATGGCTATCCGAGCTATTTGCATTGACCCCCCACCCCCTTTATTTTTACACTGCTGCTACTCGCTGTTTATTATCTATGCGTAGTCACTTTACCTCTACCAACATGTACAAATTACCTCGACTAAACTACCCCCGCACATTGACTCGGTAACGGTACACCAGTAGATAGCCTCGCTACTGTTATTTTATTGTTACTTAGTTTTTAAAATATATTTTAGTTTATTTAATACATTTTTTCTTAACTCTATTTTTGCATTGTTGGTTAAAGGGCTTGTAAGTAAACATTTCACAGTAAGTATTAGCGTTGTCGCTCTTATTGCTGGACTGTGACTGTGTGAAGTCACCTCCCCAGTCATCCTATTGTGTGTATGGACATTCATATTGCACTGTACAGCTTTACCTAAGGATTGGGGATCAATGAAATGGGGTATCAGTCTACTCAATACCCAATATATTTTTCCCCAACATCCTCCTCAGAGTTATCAGACTCCAAAACATCCACACAGTATTGTTTTCCTCTGGAATACTGTTCAATACACATAGGTTGACAATACATGTGTCTCAATTCAGTTGTTTGAGTCCCGCAATAAGAGCTACAATGCTAATGTTTTCTGGGTGTCACTGAGTAGACTGAAACACCATGTAATTGATCCACAATCCATATGCAAGGCTGTACGGTGAGAATAAGTAGGCCCCCAATACAGTTCTAAAGTATAATACATCCAGTGTGATTTCAACACATTTTTGTCAAATTAACAAATTATTGTCTTTGTTGATTCTATATAACAACATTCAAACCTCATTTAGCACGATCTATTAAATTAAGGCATACTTCTACTATTTGTATGCGTTTGCATCACTGTCAATGACATACTTTTATTTTGAAGGCGAACCGCGGAGTCCACTATTGTGACTAATCCTTTTTGTAGCTAGCTTCACATAGATGGTTCCAACAACCATTAATCAAATTAAAACTGTCTTATAAATTAGGGTTATTTTAGATGACACCTAGCTATGTAGTTAGCTAGCTAACTATAGCTACTGAAACAGATTGTCGTTTTGCTATGTTTTTGGGGGAGAACATTGTTTGCATCCATGAGATAGCTAGCTTTTTTTAAATGACCAGCACTGTAGGTGCGTGAGACAACTTTACTAGCATCATAGCATACGTATCGATGAATCGTTGTGACATATGAAATACGAGTGATTGTGTAATCAATGTGTAATACTACTTTTAAAATTAATGAACGCATTAAAGTATTACAAGCTCCCTCACGACGCCAGGACAGCGGAGTCCGGAGACACCTGAAACCCCACCTCTTTAAGGAATACCTGGGATAGGATTAAGTAATCCTTCTAACCCTCCACCCCAAAAAAAGATATAGATGTACTATTGTAAAGTGGTTGTTCCACTGGATATCATAAGGTGAATGCACCAATTTGTAAATCGCTCTGGATAAGAGCGTCTGCTAAATGACGTAAATGTAAAATGTAAAGGTCTACACCTGTTGTATTTGGCGCATGTAACAAATAACATTTGATTTGATAAACTATGGCCTACAGTGTTTTTTTTGTTTTTTTTTTACAACATTGTGAACCAATAATTGAGTTAAACAAACTTATATTTTGGGTTCTGATGGGGTAAGACAGTTGAACTAAGCTCACGAGGCTTTTATGTTTTTATGTTATATTCTTCAATAACTAATGGCTATAATTAATTTAAAAGTCTAAAAATGGATGCACTAATGCCAGATTGCGCCCTGAACAGTTTAGCCTATCTCTATTAGCTCACATGTGAGGTCAGAGCCGAATAATAGAACGGCCTGCAAACACTTTTGCCTGTTTTCAGTGTCAGGTTTAGATACAACAAAATACAAGTTAGAAGCTATAAAGTACTGATGGCTTTTAATCAATTTCTTTGTTACCAAGAGACAGCCATCAATATCATAATCCCATTAGGCTACTTCTTCAAAATCCCCTATCTAGTATCCTACAGCCGTGAGCCTATTTCAAGTCAAGGAGGGCAATATAGTGAACATAGGCATACAAAGCCCAATGAGACCGTATTTCTTCTCCTAAATCGTAATTTAATAAACTGACCATGGGTACAGTCAGAGGCATGTATTTCGCTTGTCTCAGCCTGTCATGTTGTCCCTTGGTCCCATTGATTGGTCCCCATGTAGCCATACCAGAAAGAGAATTGGATACATTACAGACTAACGTTACTCTGCATTGGCCAAAAGAGCTTAAAACGATTAAGAATCCTGCATGCTGAGGATACACAACCTATTAACGTTTTTACACGCCTACAAGGCTATGGAAACGTTTGAAATATACATATAAATAGACGATAGGCTACACACCTCTCGATCAGAGCGTTTTGTTTGCAGTCAATGAAAATCTGTTACAATCTGCTCCATTGTAACTAATCTGAATTATCCACAAAGCGTCTGTAACAACCACCCGGAAGCAACCAAGGGAATACTTCCGCAGGTCGGAATGCTCCAAGTTTCAGGCATGATGGGTGGGGGATTTGGTTAATATTTTTTTTTATATTCAACGGTTTTGAGACGTGATACCCATGCATCATTTAATTTGTTATGAAATTCATAATTTAGGAATTTGCTTCTCATTAATTCAATCATGCAATGTTAAAATAATGTGTGTTTTAAAAAAAAACCGTGTCGTGCATCCCCCCCACTAGTGCAGTTTACTGTCAAGATCGGAGTATTTTCTTCTTAGCACAAGGGTGGCAAAACAACTATATTTTGCTCAGTGATAGTCAAATATGTAGCTAGTTCATTAACCAATATGCACGATTTAATTGTAGTTTTGATAAATATAGCAACATGTTGTTGAATGAATCAAATGTCAGTCTAGAGAAATAAAATATTGACGGCTCGTAAAATGGTATCGACTGTCAAGTCTGGTCATGGCGTCTGAATTTTGGCGCTAGGGCCAGTGTGGACGTCACATGCACAAGCCAAGGTACTTTAACGTTATCGGTATATTGTTTTGAGTTAAACACTAACCTAACTAGTACCTACTAGATAACTACTGTACAGTGTTTAGCTAGCCAGTCTTACTGACATATCCAGGGACTTAATGAAAGTGCAATATGAACTTCCCTCGGGCGTTCTATTGGTTTCTACATCATGCTGAAATCCCACTGACGTTCTCAACTAACTAGCTAACTGGCTAGTTATCTGCAGTTCAGATACCCATTGAAAACGTGTGTTGCAAATGTAAAGGACAGTCTTGCTAGCTTGCTTTACTGTTATTTCTACTCAAGCAAGGCGTGACTTAATTTATAGTAGACTGGTCTCCATGTGTTGTCTTTTATCAGGATGGTGGACACCAAGCATGTGTTCCAAGTGTCTGGGATCAAGAATCTTCAGAAGAAGGGAAAGTTGCTCCATGGAATCATTCAACTGGGTGGAAAGTACATTGGTGGCTCTGTAAGTGTTGACATCATAGCTACAGGCTTTCACTCTCAACCCTCACTCTCCCTTTTATAAGTGGGAAAATAGCACCAAAGGCCAGGCTGTGAGACTGCCATTATGAGAGCTGGATAACACCTGTCACTGTCAAGACAGTTCATTGAGGAAAAGATTAACAGTGGGTGATTAGTCCTGAAAAATGACCTTAATTGGTTTCTGATGTTGGGATGTATTTTTGACTCTGTCATTTTATCCTTGCCCTCAATTGGCTCTTATTATAGTTACTGTACATTTGCCTCCAGTCTCAGGGGCACACAATGTGCTGCAAAGTTCGTATCCCTTTATCCCCGCCCAGACTCTGCAGGAAGGTCACAGCAAGAACGGTCACTGGTCAGTTTAGAACTTTGTTGCTGACCTTTTGAGTTGGCCGACCACATAGGATATTTTCAATGCCACTAAAAAAATGATGGTTTGCCTTGGTTGAGTTAAAGCAGATGTGTTGATTTTCCAGGTATATAAAGACGGAATTACCCATCTGGTTGTCACCCGTGAGCTGCCGAGTGAGAAGTTCATGGCAGCCTGTGCAGGAGGTAAGTTAGGATTAACGTAAGCATTACACTTACTAGGTGTTAGATAAACTGAGTGTGCAAAACATTAGGAACACTTGCACTTTCCATGACAGACTGACCAGGTAAAAGCTATGATCCCTTATTGAATGGGCAATACAAAATATGTAGGTGCTTTTGAATGGGGTATGGTAGTAGGTGCCAGGTGCAGCGCTGCTGAGTTTTTCACGCTCTACAGTTTCCTGTGTGTATCAAGAATGGTCCACCGCCCAAGGAACATCCAGCCAACTTCACACAACTGTGGGAATCATTGGAGTCAACATGGGCCAGCGTCCCCGTGGAACGCTTTCATCACCTTGTAGTCCATGCCTCTACGAATTGAGGCTGTTCTGAGGGCAAAAGGGGGTGGCACTCAATATTAGGAAAGTGTTCCGAATGTTTTTTACACAGTGTATTAGGTAGCAAGTCTTGACAAAGTCAGCTTGTGTAGACTATATTGGGATTCTACAGCTTAATACTCTCATGGACTTTTCAGAAGTAGCATTTTTTTTTTTGTGGTGTTTGTCGTTTCTCTTCCCTCTCTCTCAGGCAAATGGATCGTGACTCCAGAATATATTTTTGACTCCGTTAAGAATGGTTCGTGGCTGCCAGAGGCGCCCTATGAGTTGGACATTGTCTCCAAGGGGGGAGTCCCTGGGGCCTCTAACCCAGTGAAGGTGTGGAGGGAGAGGGTGACCAGCAGGGCCATGGCTGGGGCCTTCGAGGGCTGGAGGGTCCTCCTGATGGTCAACGAGCCTACTCGCAGAGACATGCTCATAAGGTGGTCTTTAGAATTGTAGTGGGCAGTAATATGACGTGTGTGTGTGTGCATATATGATATTATTAACATGTTTGTCTGACTCCATATAGATAATTAGCAATATGCAGGAGACTATGCTTGAGTTACAGTAATAGACAATTAAGAAATGTCTGAGAATGGTATTCTAAATACATGTGTATTTAATGAATTTGTAAAATGAATGGATTCACATTCAAGGCATAAAGCTTAAGTTACAAGCATTACAAGGCATTCCAAGCATATGCAGTGCATTCGGAAAGTATTCAGACACCTTGACTTTTTCCACATTTTGTTACGTTACAGCCTTATTCAAAAATGTATTAAATAGTTTTTTTCCCTCAATCTACACACACTACCTCATAATGACAAAGCAAAAAAGTTTAGACATTTTTGCACATTTTATTAAAAATATAAAACTAAAATATTGCTTTTACACAAATATTCAGACCCTTTACTCAGTACTTTAAAGCACCCTAGGCAGCAATTACATCCTTGAGTATGACACTACAAGCTTGGCACAACTGTATTTGGGGAGTTTATCCCATTCTTCTATGCGATTCTCTCAAGCTCTGTCAGGATGGATGGGGAGCGTCACTGCACAGCTGTTTTCAGGTCTCCAGAGATGTTTGATTGGGTCCGTCCGGGCTCTGGTTGGGCCACTCAAGGACATTCAGAGACTTGTCCCGAAGACACTCCTGCATTGTCTTGGCTATGTGCTTAGGGTCGTTGTCGTGTTGGAAGGTGAACCTTCGCCCCAGTCTGAGGTCCTGAGCGCTCTGGAGCAGGTTTTCATCAAGGATCTCTCTGTCCTTTGCTCTGTTTATCTTTCCCTCGATCCTGACAGTCTCCCAGTCCCTGCCGCTGAAAAACATCCCCACAGCATGATGGTTCCACCACCATGCTTCACCGTAGGGATGGTGCCAGGTTTCCTCCAGACATGCTGCTTGGCATTCAGGCCAAAGAGTTCATTCTTGTTTTCATCAGACCAGAGAATCTTGTTTTTCATGGTCTGAGAGTCCTTTAGGTGCCTTTTGGCAAACTCCAAGCCGGCTGTCATATGCCTTTTACTGAGGTGTGGCATCCATTTCGCCACTCTACCATAAAGGCCAGATTGGTGAAGTGTTGCAGAGATGGTTGGCCGTCTGGAGCTCTGACAGAGTGGCCATCGGGTTCTTGGTCACCTCCCTGACTAAGGCCCTTCTCCCTCGGTTGCTCAGTTTGGCTGGGCAACCAGCGCTAGGAAGAGTCTTGATGGTTCCTTACTTCTTCCATTTAAGAATTATGGAGGACACTGTGTTCTTGGGGACCTTCAGTGCTGCAGGAAATGTTTTGGTACCCTTCCCAGATCTGTGCCTCGACACAATCCTGTCTCGGAGCTTTACGGACAATTCCTTTGACCTCATGGCTTGGTTTTTGCTCTGTCATGCACTGCCAGCTGTGGGACCTAATATAGACAGGTGTGTGCCTTTCCGAATCATGTCCAATCAATTGAATTTACCACAGGTGGACTCTAAACAAATTGTAGAAACATCTCAAGAATGATCAATGGAAACAGGATGCACCTGAGCTCAATTTTGAGTCTCATAGCAAAGGTTCTGAATACTTATGTAAACAAGGTGTTTTTGTCAAAATCCTTGTTTTCGCTTTGTCATTATGGGGTATTGTGTGTAGGTTGATGGAAAAAGTTTTTAAAAATCTATTTTAGAATAAGGCTGTAACGTAGCAATGTGTGGAAAAAGTCAAGGGGTCTGAATAGTTTCCCGAAGGCACTGTAGATCCTAAGGTTAACTTACAGGACAGAGCATGAACAAAGAGATGCCCACTAGGCCAGAGGCCTAGAACTCTAGGAAATGAGAATTCAACATACAACCTTCCTCCATGGACTGGATACAGGATAAGAGAGAGAACAAAGGCATTCATTTCCATTTATAACATCTGAAGGTGTAACCTTTCAACCCGAGACAAACCACCATTGACTAATCAAACGATACCAAGTTTACAGTAACCTAAACACTCCCAGGCCCAATCTCCACAGGGTGTCACAGCATCTAAGAGCTTGTGCGGCGGATGAGACCAATGTAAATAAGACAGAATTCCTGAGAAGACAATAGAACTCCTTTGCATGATAGTGTAATTCAGAGGTCACCCTGTACAGATACAAGTAAGAGATCATACATCCATATAGATAGCATCAGTTATTCTCAGTGAACAAGTTTCAGATAGAGACCAAGCATAGAATAATGATATATTATCCATCACACTAGTCCTCTGGATACTGTAACATAGAGATACATTTTGGCCCCTCAGAGGGGGAAGGGCTGACTAGTCCTTGGGCATTGACCTTTTGTCCCTGGAACATTTTCCATGCAGCTCCAGGTGACACAAATTAGGGCCAAGCCTACAGAATTGTCTTGAAATGAATTGACCTCAAACCTCATGCTTAGACATGTAAATGTTGTGTACTGTATTTGCTACATCAAATATCAGACACACCTGTCACTTAATTTATCATTAACATTTTTTTCAGAATCCTAAAAGCTGGGAAGGCCAATGTGTACTCGTACCCTCCTCCCTCCCATGCTGATGTGACACGCGTGTTGACAAAACATGTCGCAGAGCATGTGAAGGCCCACAATGCACCGTGCTACTCCATAGAACACATTGCCCTGCATCTTTTTGGGGTAAATGTCTACGTAGATGTCGGATGATTAGCAATTAACAATTACACCCAGTGAAAGGCTTGTATAATAAGGCACAATCTAAGTGCCTTGTCTCGTCTTCAGGAGAACGTGTGTTCTGATATGGGTTTAACCTGGACAGAGGGCCAGCCAGAGGAGACACGGGAGGCCAATGACGCTCTCTCCACAGACTTTTCAGAGCTGGAGAGCGAGGCCAGGGACTACATTTCTCAAATAGGGGTGAGTGGCAGGTCTTTTCAAATCCGTCTATGTTTAGCAATGAATCGCAAGGTTTCCAATCATTGTTTTTCTGGGTGAAAACCCATGTCAGTCGTACAACTTTTTCAGTCGTCATTTTAATGACTTCATGTGTGACATTGTGGATGGCTCGTTTCATGCAGGAGCGGAAAAGACTCCCAGATATCCTGAGCTACTATGCCCCCGGACCGTTCGCTCAGGTATGCAGATCTGCTCAAAGCGTAGTAATACATCTACCATACATGCGTATTATACAACTGTAAAATGAGTGTGCGACTCGTCAAAGGAGATCAGGTCATTCAATTTCCTTTATGTCAGGCGCCTCACTGAAAGGTGACATTTTGTGCATAGACGCATCATATCCGGGTCACCTGATTTAACCAATGCTGTCAGTTGATTGGTGAAGCGTGATTGGCAGACCTATTAAAGGTAGTCTCTCACTGTCCCACCGGCGCCTTCCCAAGTGGATTTTCTTCCGATTGCTATTATAAACGGCCATGTAGTTCTTTTTCACATTTCCTAAGTTCATATTCAAGTAGGCAATAGATGACAGTTACCGAGATGACCTGATGAACTTCTGACGTCCTTCTCTTTCTCCGCCCCAACTTCTCACGCCATTGTCCATCTCTCTCTATTTTGTAGACTGCTGTAGCCAACTTCAGCAACGTGCAGAGCCTCACTGAATGTGGTTTATTCACCCAAGCCCTAGAGGAGCTCCAGTTGTACCTGCTGCCAGGACAGCTCCCCCCAGCCCCATTCCTCCAGCCCCTCATGCGTCACGCTCTCCACGTAAAGACCACACAAACTGTTTGTTGTCCATTGTAAAAAAATCGAAACCTGATTCCCTGGCTACCTTTAGCTCCTCTTTCCCCATCCAGGGGGATGCCAAGCCTTTCTTTCTCAGCGAGTTCCGCACGGTTCTCCACAGCATCCTGAGGAACAACCCTCCCTGGGGTTCTCCAGCTAGCGGGACATTCTTCATGAAGGTGCTACAGTGTCCCCAGTGTCGAAAAGGAGTCTGGCCCCTTTTGGAGACATCATTCAGGTATAGAACACTAGAGAGACACTTATACAAAGGCCATAAACTGTATGTCCCAATAACCTCTGTTCAAAAGATTATTTTAATATGAGATACCCAAGTCTCCTGTGTTTTCATGGGCTGTCTGCAATTCTACCATATCCATCTCTCTTTTTTACATACACTACCGGTTAAAAGTTTTAGAACACGTACTCATTCAAGTTTTTTTTTTCTACATTCTAGAATAATAGTGAAGACATCAAAACTATGAAATTACACATATGGAATCATGTAGTAACCAAAAAAGTGTTAAACAAATCTAAATCTATATTTTATATTTGAGATTCTTTAAATAGCCACCCTTTGCCTTGATGACAGCTTTGCACACTCTTGGCATTCCCTCAACCAGCATCACCTGGAATGCTTTTCCAATGGTCTTGAGAAAGTTCCCACCAATGCTGAGCACTTGTTGGCTGCTTTTTCTTCACTCTATGGACCAACTCATCCCAAACCTTCTCAAGTTCGTTGAGGTCGGGAGATTGTGGAGGCCAGGTCATCTGATGCAGCGCTCCATCGCTATCCTTCTTGGTAAAATAGCCTTTACACAGCCTGGAGGTGTGTTGGGTCATTGTCCTGTTGAAAAACAAATGATAGTCCCACTAAGCCCAAACCAGATGTGGTAGCCATGCTGGTTAAGTGTGCCTTGAATTCTAAATAAATCACACAGTGTCACAATCAAAGCACCCCCACACCATAACACCTCCTCCATGCTTCACGGTGGAAAATACACATGCAGAGATCATCCGTTCACCCACACCGCGTCTCACAAAGACACAGCGGTTGGAACAAAAAAAATCTCCAATTTGGACTCCAGACCAAAGGACAAATTTCCACCGGTCTAATGTCCATTGCTCGTATTTCTTGGCCCAAGCAAGTCTCTTCTTCTTATTGGTGTCTTTTAGTAGTGGTTTCTTTGCAGCAAATCGACCATGAAGGTCTGATTCACGCAGTCTCCTCTGAACAGTTGATGTTTTACTTGAACTCTGTGAAGCATTTATTTGGGCTGCAATTTCTGAGGCTGGTAACTCTAATGAACTTATCCTCTGTAGCATAGGTAACTCTGGGCCTTCCATTCCTGTGGGGGTCCTCACGAGAGCCAGTTTCATCATAGCGCTTGATGGTTTTTGCAACAACTGCACTTGAAGAAACTTAGAAAATTCTTGAAATGTTCCATATTGACTGACCTTCATGTCTTAAAATAATGATGGGCTGTCGTTTGTCTTTGCTTATTTGAGCTGTTCTTGCCATAATATGGACTTGGTGTTAACCCTATTTGGTATATCTTCTGTTTACCATCCCATACGTTGTCACAACACAACTGATTGGCTCAAACGCATTAAGAAGGAAAGATATTCCACAAATGAACTTGTAACTTTTAAGGCTCACCTGTTAATTGAAATGGATTCTAGGTGACCACCTCATGAAGCTGGTTGAGCGAATGCCAAGAGTGTGCAAAGCAGTCATCACGGCAATGGGTGGCTATTTGAAGAATCTCAAATATAAAATATATTTTCATTTGTTAAACACTTTTTTTTTTTTTTGGTTAGTACGTGATTCCGATGGTGTTATTTCATAGTTTTCATCTCTTCACTATTTTTCTAGAATGTAGAAAATAGTAAAAATTAAGAAAATTCCTTGAATAAGGAGATGTTCTGGCGACAGTGTCAGCGTGCATGCGCCCGGCCCGCCACAGGAGTCGCTAGAGCGCGATGGGACCCGGACGACCCTGGGCTAATTGTGTGCCACCTCATGGGTCTCCCGGTTGCGGCTGGCTGCGACACAGCCTGGGATCGAACCCGGATCTGTAGTGACACCTCTAGCACTGCAATGCAGTGCCTTAGACCGCTGTGCCACTCGGGAGGCCATCCTTCTCCTTTTCGTGTTGTACCCATCTTTCTCCTTTTGGTGTCTCTGTTTCTCCAGGTTCTGCATGGGTAGCAAGCCCTGTCACTCACTCCCTAGCCCTGCCTCCCCAGAGCTGCTCTGCTTCCATGGTGACCTGCAGGCCTTTATGCTCGAGCTCTTCAAGTGTGACATGCACTCAGCTAACAAAGGGTAATCCCCACCGACGGGACACGGCATATATTGGCGTGATGTAGAAAACAGCCGTCACTTACTTAAAACAACGTCACGTCATGCACCACTGACACGACACTGTGGATATTTCAACATGTCCTCCATCTTCCCTCAGAGAGGCAGGAGGCTTGCGGTCGTCCGTCCTCTACAGGGTGTTCTGGAGCTTGTGGGAGCGCTCGACGCTGGCCTCCAGGGCCGTGCAGCAGATCGCCCAGCTCCTGGTCCAGGCCTCATTGTGGGAACGCTCTGTCTCTGAGGTAAACCTGGACACGTCCCTGTTCCTGTCCTCACCAACATTCCAGTCACATACACTAGGCCTACATCCCTGTCCCGCCCATAGTTCAGTTCAAAGTCGATTCTGAACTTGCAGCACGCCATCTAAGGCAGTGGTTCCCAAGCTGTGGGGCGCTGTGTCAGCAGGGGAAGCGCAGGGGTCTTTTGTAAAACATTTTGGGGGGGGGAACTCAGTTCCTCTTGTCATGTTAGTTATTACAGACCTTAGATATTTGTAACTTGTCAGATCAACTAGCCCATGTCATTTGTTTTTATTTTTTAGTTATTTTAAGCCGTAGATATAGTTGTACTTTTTTTTTGTCACATGAATAGACATTAGACAAGCCTAAATGTATAGAATTGCACGAAGATTTGCTTTAAAACTGCAACATTTCTTTGCTCCCATGGTAACATTTGTAGAATTGCAGGCAATAAGCTGTAAACCTTCAAAATTCTCTCCACCAACAAGAAGGGTGTGAACAGTTTTGTATCATGAACAGTGCTTGTTCCCATGGGGAGGGGCGTGGGATGTTCCCCAATGCTGGAAGGGGGGAACCCCTTATCTAAGGTGTTCCATGTCCAGCACATAACAGGAATTGTAATGGAATCGGGCCCTCACTCTGGTCCAGCTATGTAGCCAACTACCCATCTCTGTCCTTGTGCTGTGGTTGCTTGTGTAGGGTCAGGAGAGGGACTGGGAGAGGGATAGGAGGCAGACACTGGTGCTGACCCTGCAGGACACGCTGGGCGTGGTGGTGGACTACTGGTGGCAGGAGTACAGCCGCCTCAACCGCAGCCTGGTGGACAAAGGCCTGGAGGACCTGGCTCAACACATCGCCATCCTCTGTCAGGGTACGCTGCACTGCACACAGGTCTGATGCTCCGTCCCGAGTGGCACTCTGTTCCCGATATAGTACACAACTTTCGCACTACCTGTGGACCCTGGTGAGAGGTAGTGCATTGTATAGGGAATCGTGTACCATTCGGGACGCAACCAGTCTGACACACAGCAGCAAGGTTTTAATCATGTGTTCTAACTGATCCTGTGTTGATGTGGAGGGTATTCTTCCTGCCCTCAGACCTGCCCCCAGATGTCCTCCAGACGTTTGTTCCCGGGATGGTCCCAACCAGGCTACGGATGGTCACGGCAGACGCCATCTTTAGGAACGTGTGCTGCAGGAACGGCATCATCATAGGAGCAGAGCCCATCTCACTAAGGAAGATTGTACGTTTTGGCCAAGTCCACGTTAGAATGTGTTTGGATTTCACCGTCCTGGCTCTTGTGTCCCAGGTCTAGTACTAGTGCAACAGCGGTACAGTGTATTGGAGCTCTGTTGCACGGCCAGTTATTTTGCTGGGATAAGATTCTCCTGCTGCTGTCCTCACTGCTGGGCCTCTCACTGTCACAGCTGCTAACTCTGGTGTCTTTATCACTCTGTCCAACATACACACCTCCTATACAACAGAGGCAGAGTCTCTATAAAGACCCTCTCTCTCCATCTTACTGTGTGTGTGTATGTATGTGTGTGTGTGTGTGTGTGTGTGTGTGTGTGTCCTGACAGGTGTCCTCCTACCTGCCAGCCCTGGGGAGGCTGTGCGCGGTCAGGACAGGTGGCTCCAGAGTTCTCCGGGCAGACAGTGGGTGCCCTCTGCTTGGGACTGGACCCACCTCCTGCAGCTGGAGCACCCAGGGGACTGATACAGGGTGAGTCTGTGTGTCTGTACCCCCGCTGACCACTCCAGTCAGGCTAGAGGCCATACAACCAACCTACCTGAGGTTAGCAGAGGAGGAAAGGTGTGTGGATGGGAGAGGTGAGAAAGGGAGGAGATGTGGTGAAATGAGGGAAAGGAAGGAGGGAGAACAGGAGGTGGTGAGAGGATGCCATAGGAGAGGAGAGTGTGAGAGAGCAGGTCAGAGTGAGTGTGGAGATGAGGAGTCCCCAGTGGACATGCCTATGTATCAGAGTTTACAGGAGAGGTGCAGAGAGCAGGTTAGAGCCCCTACAGCTAGTCTTCTCTGGACAGACTGACGGCTCACCTCTTCCCCCCCCCCGCATCATACCAGGCAGCTGCTGCTGTTCAACACCCCGCCGCTGGCACAGACACAGGGAGGGAGGGCCCGCTGGGGATGAGGTTCACCTCAAGGCTAGCGGCTCACTCACCGACCAGCCTCAGCGTTTTTTCCCTCACACACTTTATTCACCAACATTCACCTTTTTAGGAAATAGGAAAATCAAAAGACAACGTTTTTTTGTTACCTCACCTTAGAAAAATATCTATTTTTCAATGAATAATTGTGTATTTCTCAGAGAGTTGGGGTGAGGGGATTGTATGATTTGGTTTAGAAAGCTGAGGTAGCATGTGAGTGAGAGGCCATGAATGTGCCTTAATAGATAAAGTGTGTGATGAGGAGAGTCCCTCTCTCTCTCCTAGGCTCTTCCTGTAAGGACAGCTTGCCATCAGGGCACAAGTCCAGACAAAGACTTGCGGGAGGCTCTCCATAATTGGAAGCCCTGTTTCCTCCTGCTGGCTTAATCAAGCAGAGTTTATTGCTTTTCTGTTTGAGCCCGTTTGGGTTTGTCATTCTCTGTATTGCTCTCTCACCCTCTCTCGACACATGTTACTGTAGTCTAGCAGTTAGAGCGTTGGGCCAGTAACCGAAAGATCGCTGGTTCGAATACCTGAGTCGACAAGTTGAAAAATCTGCCGACGTGTCCTTGAGCTAGGTACTTAACCATAATTTGCTCCAAGGGCGCCGTACTAATATGGCTGACCCTGTAAAACAACACGTTTCACTGCACCTATCCGGTGTGTGACAATAAAACACAGATTTTTGTATTTATTATTTTACTACAGCACAGTGAATCACAGCATCCCTGTAAGGCATAGTAGGCAGCTTTTTTGGCGACCTGAACAATTTCACGTAGAAATGTGTTAAAGATCTGTTATACACAGCCGCGAGCTGCCTAGTGACACGAGCCTACCACACGAGCTAAATTGCTTGCCTCGAAGCGAGCATAGAAGTAACACTGAAGCATGCATGAGAGCATCAGCTGTTCTGGAAGACTGTGGGATCATGCTCTTCGTAGCCGATGGGAGTAAGACCTTTAAACAGGTCAACATTCACAAGGCCGTGGGGCCAGACGGATTACCAGGACGTGTACTCCGAGCATGCACTGACCAACTGGCAAGTGTCTTCACTTGCATTTTCAACCTGTCCCTGACTGAGTCTGTAATACCCACATGTTTCAAGCAGACCACCATAGTCCTTGTGCCCAAGAACACTAAGTTAACCTGCCTAAATGACTACCGACCCGTAGAACTCATGTCTGTAGCCATGAAGTGCTTTGAAAGGCTGGTCATGGCTCACATCAACACCATTATCCCACTCCAATTTGCATACTGCCCCAACAGATCCACAGATAATGCAATCTCTATTGCACTCCACACTGCCCTTTCCTACCAGGACGAAAGGAACACCTACGTGAGAATGCTATTCATTCACTACAGCTCAGCGTTCAACACCATCATGCCCTGAAGGCTCATCACTAAGCTAAGGACCCTGGGACTTCCTGACGGGCCGCCCCCAGGTGGTAAGGTTAGGTAACAACACATCTGCCACGCTGAACCTCAACACGGGGGCCCCTCAGGGGTGCATCCTCAGTCCCCTCCTGTACTCCCTGTTCACCCATGACTGCATGGCCAAGCACGACTCCAACACCATCATCAAGTTTGCAGACGACACAACAGTGATTGGCCTGATCACTGACAACGATGAGGCCGCCTATAGGGAGGAGGTCAGAGATCTGGGCGTGTGGTGCCAGGATAACAACCTATCCCTCAACGTGATCATGACAAAGGAGATGGTTGTGGACTACAGGAAAAGGAGGACCGAGCATGCCCCCATTCTCATCGACGGGGCTGTAGTGGAGCAGGTTGAGAGCTTCAAGTTCCTTGGTGTCCACATCACCAACAAACTATTGTGGTCCAAACACACCAAGACAGTCGTGAAGAGGGCACGACAATGCCTATTCCCCCTCAGGAGACTGAAAAGATTTGGCATGGGTCCTCAGATCCTCAAAAGGTCTATAGCTGCACCATCGAAAGCATCCTGATTGTTTGTATCACTGCCTGGTATGGCAACTGCTCGGCCGCAAGACACTACAGAGGGTAGTGCGTACGGCCCAGAACATCACTGGGCCAAGTTTCCTGCCGTCCAGGACCTCTATACCAGGCGGTCAGAGGAAGTTCCTAAAAATTGTCAGACTCCAGCCACCCTAGTCATAGACTGTTTTCTGCTACCGCACGGCAAACGGTACCGGAGCGCCTAGTCTAGGTCCAAAAGGCTTCTTAACAGCTTCCACCCCCAAGCCATAAGACTCCTGAACAGCTAAGCTAATGGCTACCCCAATCCCTATTTTACCCTGCTGCTACTCTCTGGTTATTATCTATGCATAGTCACTTTAACTCTACCTACATGTACATATTACCTCAACTAAGCTGTGCCCCCGCACATTGACTCTGTACAGGTACACCCTGTATATAGTGTCGCTACTGTTATTTTACTGCTGCTCTTTTAACTATTTGTTGTTTTATTTTTTACTTATCAAATTTTTACTTGACATATATTTTTCTTTACTGCATTGTTGGTTAAGGGCTTCTCAGTAAGCATTTCACTACACCTGTTTTATTCGGCCCCTGTGACAAATACAATTTGATTTGATTTTCTCATTGAAAGCAAGTTTGAGAAGCGGTAGATCCATTCTATTTGCACTATTTCTATGCTTCTTGTTAAGTTTAATTTTGGTTAGTTTTACTTTCGCTTTTGTCCACCAGCGTCAAACAGCTGAAAATACTATTTTTGCTTATTTAAAATATATTTGGTACAATTCTGTTGTAATTTATTTTTTTATTACAAACCATATACACACACAAATGACCGCATACGCACACAAACATCATCACACCTGCCCAGACCCACATGCTCACACCACTATCTCCAGCATCACTCTCCACCACATGGCCTCAAACTGCACCATTTTGTTTCTCTCAGTAGCCCACGCACTTTCAACATTTGGATAATAAAGCATTGACCTTTCCATTGTGTTATCAATAGAGGATTGGTTGATTTCCAGCTACGTAAGATAAGTATCATACAACCTATCAGGTATCTCACTGCACCCTCATATGCCATGCCTTGAAAATATGCAGACCGGCCGACGTAAATTTACTTTGAATTGTAATACTTCTGACAGCGAACTTTCTAGCTGAGCCCATAACTTTTGGACTTGATGACATTCCCAGAAGGCATAGATTATTGAATCCTTGTTAGTTTTACACTTAAAACGTGACTCTGCCGTCGTGCTGTAGAATTGGTGAATGTTGTCGCTTGTATAATACATTCTATACATTAGTTTATACTGTATTAAGCATACATTTTCGTTAACTGTCATTTTGTTAATGTTCCAACATTCCCTCCATCTTGTGCCAATATCAGTTATATTTAATTCATGGTTCCAGTAGTTTTATATTTAAGAGGTTGTCAGTTGGATAGGCTCTCTGCAAGGTAAGCTATACAAAACCTATCATATGAACATCCTTTTTTGACTCAATAGGATTCCCTCAAGATTGCCCTGATGTCCCAAACATTTCAAATAGAAATTTCGTGATATGAAAGTTAAGTTGCATGTATTTGAAAATCTACATTGGTCAGTCCGAAATTGATTTTTACAATTATTTCCTATTACTAAGTCATTTACGGTTTCTATGCCTTTAGCTGTCCATGTGGACCAATTTATCAGTGAATTCTGAAAAGCTTGCTGGTTTTGTGTTCTACCCGGTTATTAATTGCATACACCTGGGGTCCCAGGTCTAAATCTGTCCCCGATTAGAGGGGAACAATGGGAGGGGAAAAAAGCAGTGGGACTGGCTTCGAGGTCTCGAGTTGAGTTTGAGGGCTCTATACTATTCATTGCCTGTTTTGTTACATAAATTGAAATTAGGCAAACTTTTTTAGAGTTTTTGCAACCAGGAAATGGTGGCGCGACTTCTGCCTATTGTACTTTTTATTTTTTATTAAATAAATCAGCTTTTATGACCAAAAAATAACCATTTAGGCGGCTTCGAATGCAATTTAACAAAAGCAATGTCAGTTGTGGAAGGGTTTCTTATGTTGCTGCCTCTCTGATTCTGAGGTGATCTTTATCACACCTTGTGGGGTGGAAATGGCACTGGAGAGTGTGTGTGTGTGTGTGTGTGTGTGTGTGTGTGTGTGTGTGTGTGTGTGTGTGTGTGTGTGTGTGTGTGTGTGTATTTTGTGTTAGTGAATGGCTTATTGTACAATGCCCCCGGGCTTGCAGTGATCCTGCACCCAGAGTGACAGAATGATAATCCTCTATAGTATGGACGATCATAGGGGAATCAGAGAGGCTAGGCTCTCTCGCCAAGTCTGTTGTCCGTCTCCCCATGTGGACAGGGTACTTTTTGAGTTAAGTGGGATGAGATGAAAATGTTTCTCACACACACACAGGCACTTCTGATCTCTTCACAGACTTGTCCCTGCTAATAACAAGCTACGTGACAGAACGTGTGTTCCTCCCACACTGTCGGGGAGATTCCGCCCGGGTTCTGAACAGCCCAATTACCAGGGAACAAGCAGACTTCCCTGTAGTAAAGCATGCCTCCCCTCTCTCTCCTCTTCACTGTCACCCACATGTCAGAAGTCCTGCTGGCAGCCAGGCAACAGGTCTCCCCTCCACACACTCACTCACAGCGCTACTGACAGCCATACAGCTATTAGCACTACGCAGCTTTGAAGAGCGCACTTTCACTACTTCGTCTTTATTTCTTTCTCATAATTTCCTTTTTCCCCGTTGAAATGACTCGGTTGGGGTTTTACTTACTAGGCGGAGGAAAAGTGACGGAAAAAGGACCTGTGACGCCCACAGTGTGGTAATTCGATCAAGCGCGTCGTCGCTAGCTAGATGGGACGTTGTCGCGGTATTCTACGGCCAGGTCTCACAGCTCAGGCTGTAGTGTTATTGCTGCATGGCCAAACTGGTCGTCTCCCCTGACCACGTCATCATTAATACTGTAGGAAATATTGAATTGATTGAATTGCATTCTAGAGGATTGGCGTTTTACATTACCTCACAGGATCCATTTCCTCAGTGCAATCGGGGTGTAACCTTGGTTTTGGTTATTCTTCAAACGAGGGGGAGCAGTGGAGACGAGTAACACGCTGACTGCACTGTATTTGAGAGTATGGGCTTTAGTAGGTGCACAGTGCTTCATAGTGACAGCCATTAAAAGACTGTGCTGGGAGTATCTCTTTGCCAGGGTCCTGGTAGTTGTCTGTTTGAATGAGGCACAGCACTGGCCCTGTACACACTGCTGCCACTGCTCTGTTACTCAGAGGATGTTCCATTGCTTTGTGTGTCTGTCTGTCTGAGTCTTCCTAACATGTAGGCTTACTATTCCCAGCTGTGAAAGGAATTTCCTCTCTATGGACATTCATTGTGGCAGTATTAAATACTTTGAAGAAATGCCAGTCATCAGATGGCCATGATAATAATGTTTGATGTCAGACCTTACCCCGTCTCCTGTCTCTACCCAGAATGGCCAGCGGTCTGGTTAACGGAACCGGTCTGGGCAAGGAGAACATCCCCAGAGGTCTCAACCGTGTCAACACAGCAGGTAACATGAACACACACACACACACACACACACACACACACACACACGCTTCTCTGCATATTTGCAAGCAAAATAATATTTTTCATAGACTGATGCACAGGACTAGGTCATCAGTAGAGCGAGGACACGAGAGCCTTGTCATCCGTTTGAACTTAATGACGAGCCCATTATGTATTTATAAAGCCATGGATTAGCAGATGGTGTAGATTCACAGTGGTGGATTCAATAGGCTTTTCTCATCTGTAACGAGTTCACCTTGTTTGCCACCTCTGGCATTCTCATTGAAATTCCACACACTGTTTATTTTTTGGATCTATTATTCACATTTTTTAGGGTAAAAAAAAAAAAGAATAATCGCACGGATAAAAGAGAAACGTGGAAATAATGACTAAAGACAACACCACCACGGGTACACAATGGTCGTCAGATCCCCAGTTTAAGAATATTAAACACAGCAATTAGGGCTGTGCTGTGAAAGTGACTTACTGTGTGCAGAACTTCCTGCACTTAGGCTTGGCACTCTGTGTGAACTCTCTGAGGTGTCAGCGCTCATATCTCCCCTCTCACCTGATCAGAAAGGCCCTGCTCCAGAGCCAGGGAGGTGGTGTAGGGGAGGGCAGGCAGGAGACTCCAGGCTGTTTGCGTGTGTTGTTTTTCCACTACGTGATCTCTATACTGATGCGCTCAGCATAAATTTTTGATGAACCATCAGCACATCTCTCTCTCTCTTTCTCTCTCTCACAAAGATTTCATATTGCTTTCCTATGAGCTATTTTTCTGTGCTGCATATCTTAAACTCTACGGCCACTGGGTCTCCCCTCTAGCAGCTGAGAGGGGCTGTGGGTTTAGGATGGTCGTTTTCTGTGCTCTGGCAGTTCTACAGTCTCATTGGTGTACGTTCTGTCCTGACTCCACTGTTGAATTTCTTGGGTGCTGCTAAAATCACTAGCATTGAGGAGAGCCGACTCTTACAGTAGGTGAGGTACAACATTAAAAAGTGGCATATTGTACCCCCGCTTCCTGTTAGAACACTCAATTGAAATCGCATCGCTATCCAGTGACCACCGTTTTGTGATACTCTCTACACACATCAAATCGGTCCCGTCATATGTCACCGATCAAGCCTAGTTCACAACATTCTTCCGCAGTTTTTCAACTTCCACGGCAAGCCAGGTTTGGTGTTTTTTATACAGTAGGATATTACCATCCAAGCATGTACGAGGTTGTACATTCAGACATAGTTTTCTAGCACCATTCTGACAAATAGCGTTCTTATTGGAACCGATTGCCAGCAGCTTTTTGAACCAGCTTGCCAGTCAACACGTAGCACGGCTACACAGACAGAGTGGAGGGGGTTCAACACATACATTAAACTTTTCTATTTAAGAGTGAAATGGGGGATTGTTAGAGGGATTTATAGAAAAGGACAGGCGGATTTATCCATTCCGTGCTTATAAATGCTGAGCATGCAATTACTCCTATAATGGAGGCATTTCGTCCAAATTGGAGCCTTTTTACAGTGATTTAACAGTGCGTGGATTGGGCCTGGCATTTGAGAGGATGTGTACACATGGGGAGCTGTGGAATGGGTGTTTAATCACAGCGTTTTAGAGGCTGTAATGGTGGAACACACTGTGCAGAACGCTGACCTGCCACAGTGCAGAACAACTCATTAAGGCCCAATTGGACTTCACTCTCTGTAGTCTAGTTATTGCTGGTTTTTTTTCATGTGTATTATTCATTTGAATTTTATGTTTATTCGATTTGGAGATAATTTATTTACATGGAAAGAATATGGTCTTATTTATCTGAGTTTCTTAGCTGTATTATAGGAAGATTGAGGAAGTAGTCCTTATGAGGGAGAGGTTGCGTTGGAAACTGTGCTCATGTCGGCCATCTTGGCTCCAGTGTATTCCTCGCTGCATGGTGTGAGAATATTGGTACGGACCAGTAACTCAGAGAGGAGAGTGTGCAGTTGGGTTCACGGTACTTTTCTGGGAAGCTCCACCGCCAGATCTGATCCACCAGTACCGGCTGTCCCTTTAAAATCCGGACTATTCCAGTTGGACATAACGGACAACACCGCATTCCAAAACCCATAACTGAGGAGAGGCAGGATTAATTTTGGATTTCCTGTGTTTTGGGCTGGCGAGAGGCAACGCACCAAAGAGACGCTGGGTTGCTCTGCAAGAGACTGTGTTTTTTCGAGGAGGGCGCTGGGGCATGATACAGCAGGGCAACTAGGCACTGGAAATCTGAAATATATTCCACACAAGCTACCCTCCGCTTTGTGGCTTACCTCTGCATTTTGACACGAAAAAAGAAGAAAGAACAGTGAACCATTGCTGTTCCTCGTCCAGATGTTGTCGAAGCTCCAGATAAACAGCGTCTCTTTCTTTGCTGTCTCGCCCTTCAACCTCTTTGTCAGGTGGAAAACACATTTAATGTGTCTAATGCAACCTCAAAGACACCTCTGGGAAGAAAGGAACTCTTCAAGTTGAAAGCGTCGAGCATTTTCAATATTTCGCTGTGCCTTGAAATGCAGCAAGCCTCTCTTCCTCTCCCCTGCACTCTTGCCTGTCCTGTCTGTCTGCCCTCTCCTCCCTTTCTCCCCTCATTCCTCTCCTCCCACTCCCCATGCCCTGCTCTGTGCTCCAGTGAAGCCTCTGTATGGCCAGGCAAGCTAGTAAAGCATTTATTAGGAATTCTGCAGTCGTGTATTATACTGGCAAGCAAAGAGGCACTCATGCTTGGCCTTTAACTTTCTTGTGAAGTTCAGCCATACATGAAAATAGGGGGTACTGTCCCTCCTAATATATTCCTGATTTAATATTGTATCAAAAAGAGAGCGGGGGGGAAATGTAAATAAGTCTTTTGTGTCTGGGTGTTGTAGTTTGCTGATTAAATATCACGTGGTACGTTGGTAATGCCCAGTGGAGCTTTTGAACCCTGGATGTGTGAAGAATCCTTTTTGGAGCCTTTGTGCCTGGGCTGTGTACCATAACTTCCTCCAGAGGAACAATACGTGACAGGAAGAGGCTCTACTCGCAGCCCGTTTATTAACTTTGTGGTGCTCTGGTGTATGTGGAAAATCCCTCTGTCCCCAAAAAAAAGAGGGAGGAGAAAAAGCCCAATTCACTATCTTTTTTTTATTACTTTATTATTTTTTATCTGCCCCCCGTTTCTCATCTCTCCTCTTAAATCGCATTCTCATTGGAGGTTCGCCTTTTCTTTTTTTAGGTCAATTTTTTTTGTGGTCGTTGGGGACATTTCTTCAGTACATTATTGGTGTGTGAGTGTAACAGGGGGACAATGGGTAAGACACACCCTAATTTTGGATTTCTCTTTTTTTACATCTTCTCCTTTGTGCCCATTGACGCGGTCCTGGCGAAGGCGAGACACTCCTCCACAGAGCCTGCAAGAGGAACCAGGTTGAGACGCTGCTCCAGATCCTAGCACTTCCTGGGACCGACGTCAACGTGAAAGGTAGGTCTCTTCCCCCCCCCCCTCTCTCTCTCTCGCTGCTTCCACTTTAGGGTGTCGTGGATCGATCTTAACGTAGAATTAGAGAAGGAAGGAAGGAAAAGAGAAGTGTGCGTCATCAGTGTAACCTTTAGCTAAAATACGAAGGGTGTGTCTTGGAGGAACGGGGTGGGTTGGAGGTTAGATTCACAGTCGCTCTGCCACTTCCTCTTATATTTCCACCTGTTTTTTTTTGTTGTTTCTTTCCCCTCCCAGGGCAAATATAATAATTCTTCCTTTCAGTCCATTTCAATGGCTTATGCAGATGCAGCGTTAGTTTAATAGTTTAGATGTGTTGCTTGACGGTGGTCTAACGTGCTAAGTGGAGATTGGGTGAACGGGACCAAGAGTAAAGCCGGAGACGTGATGGCGAAAAGGAATCGGGACAAAGTGAAGGGCTTGAAGTGGTGGGAGGATTAGTTTGAGTACGATCTCTATGCTGTAGTGACATGGAACGCAAACCTGTCCCCATAACGAGGCCTCTGGTCTCCGAGACCGAGAACTCCTATTGTTTAACGTTAGAGCACAAGAACGACTACACCTACAGAATACACCAACCTACCTACCGCACACTAGGTATAGATTTAGACTTGTTTCTTCAGATCAATATAGATTTTAAGCTATTAAATATTACATTTTGGTGTGTGTCTAGCTTTGGATTTAGAGAAATTATTAGAGTATCCTAAATTTGGTTTTCAAATGAAAAGATGGCTGCTATTAGCTATGAAGATATTAGCAGTATAATATGTTGTTTGATGGTTGTCATGTGTGCTGTCGTCCATTTAACCCATAATGCAGAATTCAATCTTTAAAATATAGTTGGATGACCGTTTTGTCTGTGGTGTATGTCTGTGTGTGTGTTACTACTCAGACCACGCAGGCTGGACGCCCCTGCACGAGGCGTGTAACCATGGCAGCCGTGCGTGTGTGGAGGCCCTGCTGCGCCACCGGCCCGCCCCTCACCTGTACAGCCAGGTGGGTGGAGTCAGCCCGCTACACGATTCGCTGCTCGGTGGACACACGGACATCGCCATGATGCTCCTGCAGCATGCAGGTCAGTCAGCGCGCATGGTATGCCGAAACTTCTGTACTTTTTCCATTCTGGAACATTAAATATTAAATCAAATGTTATTTGTCACATGCGCTGGATACAACAGGTGTAGACCGTGAAATGCTTACTTACAACCCCTTAATCAACAATGCAGTTCAAGAAATAGTTTAGAAACTAAAGTAAAAAATTAAACAAGACAATAAAATGACAATAAGGAGGCTATATATCAATCAAATTCAATCAAATGTATTTATAAAGCCCTTTTTACATCAGCCGATGTCACAAAGTGCTGTACAGAAACATATCCTAAAACCTCAAACAGCAAGCAATGCAGATGTAGAAGCACGGAGGGTAATTTGTACATGTTGGTAGGGGTAAACTGACTATGCATAGATAATAAACAGCGGGTAGCAGCAGTGTAAAAATAAAGTGGGGGGGGGGGGGGGTCAATGTAAATAGTCTGGGTAGCCATTTTGATTAATTGTTCAGCAGTCTTATGGCTTGGAGGTAGAAGCTGTTAAGGACCCTTTTGGACCTAGACTTGGCACTCCGGTGCCGCTTGACTTGGGTGACTGGAGTGTTTGAAAAAAAATGTTGGGCCTTCCTCTGACGGTTCGGGTACTAGAATTATTACTTTTGCTACTTCTGTCAAATGTGTCTCACGTTGTATAGAGATTAAGAGGAACTCTTGAGACTTCTAAATATTTTTTGAAACCGCCCACTTTGGGCTGGATGTGTCAATGTGTAGTTCATTCATGCAGAATTACTGTTTTACCTCAATTAGCCATGAAATCCCTAGTTTGAATGCAGCTGTTTTTCTGGAAGCAGTGCTGTGCCATTTTTCCTGTATTTTCATGTGGGCCAGCCCCTAGCAATTCAATTTCAACCAATGAGCTTCAGCCCCTCAGCATTTGAGTGACAGCTAGCAAGAGGCACATCATGCGCACACAGCAGAGTGAGAGCGAGAGCAATGACGAAGTGCACATATCATGTATGACGTAGTACCCAATTTTAGGGGACCGCTCTTAGCTCGTGAGCACTACTTTCAAAACAACTGGTTTAAAAGTACCAGAGAATATATTTTAGTACCTTACTGTAATAGTTTGCATTAAAATGGGCAAAAATAGCTTTTTATCAAAAATAATTTTGCTAGCATTTTGTGAGTGGTTTGACTGGGGGGGGGGGGGGGGACTAAAAACAAGCTGTTATTGGCAGAGAGATTTGGAACTTGTTTTGTTATTGGTCTATTAACCAATTTACCACATGGTGATGTCACCATGGAAAGCCAACTCCCACCCATGCTAACCTGCTGATTAGAAGGTCCTGTGTAGATTTGTATTTTCAACCAGCAACGATCAGGATATAACACTGATCAAATATGTTCACACTTTTACAGTGTTAGTTTCAGCAGCTGTTGTACAATATGATGCAAAACAGGAAAAATGAATTTTGACTGCACTGGGCCTTTATCACGCTTGAATAGTGCAACACAGCATGAGAAATGTTGAAACATTACTGTCCGCAAAACAATGTCCATACAGGCTAGAACAGTCTACAGTGCAAGAAGCTTCCGGCTTTGTGGGCTAACTTTCCTTGCTAGCTTACAGCTGCAGCTAACGTCAATTCACTACCCTAGTACTTTTTGTGTGTGATAATACACAAACCATAACACAAAATAAGCTGATTTCAAAGCCGATTGTCACCAAAAACGTTAAACATTCACTTAATCATCTCTCCCTCAAGTCTCTCCCTCAAACTCCTCGTGAATGATGTCATTACTGGGTCTTAGAGACAGTACACACTTTTTATAAAATAACATTGCTACTTCCATACAAATGTGTTTTACCAGCACTAATTTAAGTCCCAAATGGAAGGGGAAGCAGATTGTTCAATAACTCAATGCATGCACAAACTCATTGAATGTGCATTCACCTGAATTGTGAATAGGCCTAGGCTATATCTTGATTTATCCAGTTTATCAATGGAGATTTACAATTCAAATAAATTATTACCATTTCGTTATGCAGTTAGATTGAGAAAAACAAAGTCAAAAGTGTAATTGATTCATTGATGCATACATGGCTGTCTGAAAGACTTACATAAAACATTTCAAATCTAATATGATATTGAACTCAAAAGATGCCCACCAATTGAACAGTAGCTAAGTTTATCTGTCTGAATAAAATGTCATTCTTTGACTTTGGCTAATACGACTTATTTTTTTGTCGTGGTGTCATGATGGTGTCGTGGTACTAAACCTGGTATCAAATTCAAAATGGTGGTACCGTGACCACGCACACACAGACAGAGAGAAACAAGTGCATAGATTCACACACGAGGTCAAAGAGTTACTTTATTGGTTTCAGTTTGAGGGCTAGCCTATTTGGACTACTATAGTATTTGGAAAAGTAGCCTAACCATTGAATGAGGTGAGAGGAATATGGATGGATGAATGAGTCTGAAATGTAGCTTTGATGTATCAGGGAAATTGGCACTGGACTTTAGCGGCCTAGCAGTCTTATGGCCACAGTCTCAAATCTAAATCATCTATGCATCTCTACTATTCCCCCCCCCCCCCCCCCCACTTCCCCCTCTTCCTTTCTGTGTTCAATCGCAACGTCTGTCCAAACGTATTACCCATCCACTCATAAGATGTCTGTTAATGTCTTTTTGAAGAGATTAGAGTCGTCAGGTTCTGCCGCTTGTGAAATTCACACGCTGGTTTGGTGGGAAATGTGTCACAACAGAAATAGTTTGTGTGTCTCTGTGTGTTTGCTTGCCACATGCAATTGCTGTTTGGGAGCTTTGAAGTGAGTGTGACGTGTGTCAAAATGAAAGGGGGGAGGAGGTGGTGGTTGCATAGCTGTGTGTGGTGTGTGTGTGTGTGTGTGTGATGGTGGAGGAGGGGGGGATGGGTAGGTGGAGGAGGGGGGGATGGGTAGGTGTGTGGGGGGGTAGACGGCGTTGAACAAGACTCCCATGTAGGCTGCCGCCACTTCCCTGCCTCACTCTCCAATTTGACTAATTATAGTTAATTTGATTTGGCTTTCCTATTAACACATGTATATATTCTGTCCTCAAAAAGTAAATTAGATTGGGATTGTTTGGTCCCGGTGAGAAAACGGTAACAGGAAGAAAAGGAGCAAATTTAAAAGGGGTCAGAGGAAGAGACTGTTTGCAAAAGGAAAGTGTGCGTGTGAGCCGTCTGTGTGGGCTGCACCAGTCACTGCGAGCCTTGTCTTACTAGGACTCCGCTCGGTGCTGCCCGCTAGGCCACATCGCTGAGAGATGGATGGATGGAGCAACTGCTGCTGGAGAAACGAGAGCCCGCTCACAATTTAACACGCAGCTCTTTCCCCCCCCCCTCTTTCTTTCGCTTAGTTTCTATTTCTTGACGTTGTGACTGGAGGTAGTGAGGCTAGCTGGGGAGCGGGAAGGGGTTGCAGTGTGTCTGTCTGTCCCCATGGACACCACTGGCCTTCAGGCTGACCGATGGAAAGGACAGAGCGAGCGATTCCCGTTGAATAGAACATTGGAACCAGCTGTTTTGATTAGCAGGTGGCTGGGTCCGACACATTAAGACAGTTGCGGAGCTACTTGGACAGCTGCTTGGCTCCATTTACCACTCATTCAGCTTAAAGAAGAGGGTCAAGTAAAGTAACTACAATGTATTCATATGTTTTCTACTGACTATTTGGTTTACAATGATTACTGAATACATTTATACATGAAAAAAATATATTTCGTGGTGGGGTTAGCTAGCAAGCGTTGTAGTGGTTACTAAATGGCTGCTGCCTGGCTGTCACCCTGTTGTGTTGTTGTTCCCAACAGCCAAACTCAGCTGAGCTGCCAGGGCTTGGTCGGAAAGGCAGCTCTCGCTGCCACTGCCAAACAAACAAGGCCTTTCAATGGCAGTGTTGTAACCCTGAAATAATAACCCTGGCTGGAGGACACGGAGGGAGGGAGGGAGGGAGGGAGGGAAAGGGTGGTGGGGGTTGGAACGTATGGCCCAAACCCTCGACCCTGGGGTGCTGGCGGGGAAAGCATGCCATGGCTCAGGGCGAGGCCTGCTCTCTCCCCTCCCTCTCTTTACCCTCCCTCTGCTCTCTGAAGACTTGCCCACACGACCCTGTGTGTGTGTTAGCGTGTGTGCCCGCTCGCCGTGCCCCCTCCTCGGCTGTGAGTGTTTAAATTTTGCAGGATGACCAGAGAGAGAGAGAGAGAGCGAGAGAGTGCCCCTGATTGGAATGGAAAATGACCTGGAGCTGTGGCTGAGCTCTGAGTGGCTCCAGAGAGGCGTGGAGAGAGAGGCAGGAAGAAAAGAGCCTTCTGTCGCCCTGCGCCTTAATCTCTGGTGGGGCGTGGGCTCAATACAGCCACCCATGTTAGTAAGCAGACCAAGTCTGCTTAGCCTAGCCTAGCAACCCTCTACATCCAGTCTCATTGAGGCCCAGCTAAAACAGACCAGCCAAACCACTCATTTAGATTAGGCTACACTACACTAGGTTAATTAATTAGTGTCTTTTTTTTTTTTTTGTACTTTTCTTTCCTCATCACGAGCATCTGCTCAACCGTATGATAAAGAGGAACTGCACCCGCTGATTTAACCTAGTTTTTTGGCTTGCTCTTCAACAAATGCTGGCTGCCATGACAGAAGCCGAATGTGAGTTGGCTTGGGGGTGTGGCTTGATGTGGGTGTTTCTTGGGTGTGTCCTTGCCACCACCAAGACGACACACCCATCTGTCAGAACCTTGGCCGCAGATGTTCCCCCCCCCCCCCACTCAATCACAACGAACAAACCTGCAGGTGGAGCTCAATAACTACAGGCAGGTGTATGGTGACATGCTGGAGGAAGCTTTGAATAGGTCAGTAGCCTACAGAGTAATATGAGATATATGCAATTGCTGAATTTATGCAGGTCAAATCATTATGTCACATGGTTCGTAAACAACAGGTGTAGACTAACAGTGAAATGCTTACTTACGGGTCCTTTTCCAACAATGCAGAGAGAACATTATAGAAAAATCATAACACAAGGAATGAATACACAATGAGTAACAAACTAAGTGTTTTGATAACTTTCAAATGTAGTAACAGGTCCATGTAGAATAAACAACCCTTTACATAATACCATAGAGGCAGTCTTCTGCTAATATAACAATGTGCACCTTTCACCTTTCATTGTCATTCCCAGCTGTGACAGATACTTTGCCTGTTGGTGTTTTTGTATGCTGGTAATGGGGCTACCTTGGCGAACATGTCAGTGGTCATACCTTCCTGTGTGGTGTCCCTTATACAACAGGAGTTCCCAGATCCTGGTGCAGAATACACAGGGTTTCTCCCTCCCCATACTGACTGATACCATTCAATAAAAAAAATATATAAAAAAAGACAATACAAGAAAAAGTTGTCTAGTATAATTTGTATGCTGAGTGCCAGGTCTCTCTCTATTCAGAGACATCAGTATCAAGCCTGTCTGTCAGTCTGGACTTCATCACAACATCTTGCAAGTCTCCATGGCTCCATACATGTTTCTGTGAACACACACAGTCACAGTTCTATTACCAACGGCAGTTAGGATGGGTGATATCTGACACACAAACAGCTGCTACGTTGAAGTTTAACCAGGTCAGATAAAAGCTACTCAATGATGGTCTCCCCATCAAACGACTGAGGCTCCGGTCCATCTGTAGAAACGGGCAGAGTTGAGGCAGAGTTCATCAGTGACACATGGAATGAAAAGGGTTTTGCTATTACTGGACATTTACCTTGTCGACCGTTGGTGAGAAGGTAAGGGGTGAGGCTGCAAACTGGACATCTATCGAACCACTGCAGCAGTCAATCTTATGAAGTGGTGTTGACTGGGAGGGCCTGTGACAGGGCGACGTAATAGACAGCCAAGTGGTAAGTTGCATTTTGTTCTAAATAAAAGGACAAAGCTTTTTGCTAATGCACTAAAATGACTCTACTAGATGTATCTGCTTGGCTGGGAAAATAGCCTATTATTTTATCAAGCCAGGTATTTTTTAAATATATTTTTTTATACAACTTTTCACAACACACTACCTATCATTGTTGATGAAGCCGTCTGTGTCATCTGGGCAGTAACTCGGGTCACGATCAGAAGCCTCATGGCGTATCCTTTTCATAGGAGTCGAAGGAGACTGACAATAAGAGGTGTCACAAGGGTACTTGTTGCGTGACTCACTTTTGTTCTGATGTCTTGCCTGACAAGCTGTGAAAATAGCTTGTGACAATGAAATTATTGGTCACTAAACCATTTGTAATCACATTGCTGGACATGTTATGATACCCACCGTTGGTCTTTCTGGTAGGTCCCTGCATCTGTTCATGACCAAGGGATCAGTCTGGCACCCAACTGTGCACTTTGTCTAACAGATAAACAGGGTCAACGATTGTCATCATTCCTAAATTATAAACATAGCTCGAGAAATAACGTAATCTCGTTTGGAAGCAAATTCGATGCTTTACAGATGTAGACTCGACTGGCTCCAGATTGGATTAGATTCAAGCCAGTGGGGCCGTTACAGTTGTCAACCAACTGTGACATGTTTTTGCTATGGCTCTGTGTTTGGTTTGAATTTGTTGATGCTAGTTAGTACACTGTTGTAGTCAGACATGAGTTAGCTCGTACCACCATAGCTGCATCCAATATTGTGCCCTAGACATGGGTTGCACCTGGAAGGCTAATGTGACTGTTTTGTCTAAGTTACACTAATTTAGAAATACGATGACATTGCTAAAATAGGCAAATAATTAGTAGGAAACAACTTTGTCATATGATGATGTCAAATGTACTTTAGTGAGATGGCAATGTTACTAGGTAAGGTTGACAAAATTAGCTAGCAATGCTAACATTAGCATTGCTAGCTAAAATACTGTTGTCCCCTCAACGTTAGTTAGCTGGCTACCGGTATACTCATCACCACTGGGGACCAACAAACTCCAATCACCTATCCCCGCATGATAGGGTCCATCGGCAGGGCATGCAACACCGGAGCCCCATTCAATGAAGCGATGTGGGAGTAGGGGCGGTTTGCACGTGGACATGATTGTAATCCAAACCCAACCTTCATTTACTCATTGTGACACCATGAGGTTACAAACTTTTAGACGACTTTGACAAAAATTATCATATTTACACATTGTAGTCAATTTTGACACTAGAATAAACGTTTCTGACTCAAAGGGATTAGTTGGTTTTTAGGGGCAGTAGCTCCTTAAAGCAGTTGCAAATTGTTCAATTGAGAACAGTGATTTATGTTCCACCAGTCCTCTTCTGCGGCTGCTTGTTTGTTAGTCACACCACCAAGCATTCATCAGCTTGTGTCAGACAGTCACCCCCCCCCCCCCCCTTCCCAAGCCAATCCCTTTTGAGTTCTGAATTCATGTTTGTGGAACTGAAAGACGTCATTAGCTCGGCGGAAAAGGAAGCAGCTTGGTCCCCTCAGATTTGTGCAGTGCCACAGATGTCCTCAGGCTGTGATGCGGAGCGCCGTTTCCAAAATGGCGGGTAAACCTTGCCTTTCTTGATCGGGGTCAACTCGGTAGTCGTCGCAGCTGGGACTGAAACCAGAGACGTTCTGGTAGCGACTGCTACGTTGTTAGCATGTTGCTTACCCATCAGTGCGGCCAGTGCATGTGTTTCAGCTGAACTTCAGGCTGTGTTTCAAAAGGTTAGGCCCTCCCTGGGTTCTCCACCAAATTTCTACTTACTCTTTCTCTCACAGCCTTTAATGGTGTTTTGGATGTCTCCTCTATCTGTAGAAGAGTTTCCCCTTTCATGCTCCTCTCGTGTGTGTGTGTGCGCGTGCGTGCGTGCGTGCGTGCATGCAGGCAAGCTGATATTTATTCCAAGGTTGCACTTCTACTTGGGTTTGTGCTATTTGTCGGTCTTGCAAGATTTCTCGCAGCCCACCTAACCCCATAAGGCCTCAAAGTACATTCACTGTACTTCCCACACCACCCCATCCACCTTCCTCTTAGACCAGACTAGCCCTCTGTTAGACCCACTTGCCTGGTGCTGTGTTTTTACTGACTATCGAGGCAGCTTAGGAAGGGAGGGAGGCTTCTTTTTATGCGACTGGAGTAAACACAGGTTCAGCAACTCCCCCTGTAGCACTCCATTTTGTCCTTCTCTTCCAAAAGTCCAGTTCCGTGCCTTTCCTCTCAGAGGAACAAGGGGCGACGGGGTAGACACAAGCACGGCCCCAAGGTTAACGTCTAGCATCTCTGTTTCCGATAGAGACGTAGCCGCATCCTTTTCCTATGACTGTCTCTTCTCTCTGTTCAGGCCGGACCTCAAAAACGCCAGCAATCGGTCTTCACTTGAATCGACTGCGTGTCGACCCAAAAGACGACAACACCGTGTCCAAGAGCAACATGAATAAGCCGTAGTTCAGACGTATCGGATCACGGTTACCCAAAAGTAAAATTTGCGCGAAGGTTGTCACTTCCCGTGAATCTGGCCACGAGAGATTTAAGACGAGTCAAGTCCTCTATATTATTACATTTTTCAAGCTGTGTTGAAGGTGTGAAAAATGAAAGTGTTCAACGTGTAGTAGTGAGTAGTTTCATAGACCCTCCATTTGTAAGAGGTCATGACTGCTTTGTGTACTAAGTTGCCTACCCAGTTCCTTCCTTATATGTTGTCCACGGGCCAATGAGGGTCCAAGGGCACTAAATCTGCTCGGACCCTTACACAGTAGGTCACAGGATATGAAGAGATAGTCTAACCTCTATCGAAAGACACGTGCCTACACCATGGATTTTCTTGGCCAATGTCATTTTTCTTAGCCATTTCCCTGCACTTCCTTAGTCATCTACTGACAAGACACTGTGCCTCATCGAGATTAATATCAAAGTGCTGCAAATGCATACAGCAGCCTGGATATCAGCACAAAGCCCGAATACTGGGCAGCAAGGGATTTACAATGTCGCCTCCAATCTGTTGATTCCTCGTCCTGTACATGTCATAACGGCTGTGTGTGGCAGGTGTGCCCGTGGCATGAACGTCGACTCGCTCCGTTCTGTGTCAGTGCCTGCCAGGGGATTACAGCTAGAGTCCAGCCTCCAACCCTAACCCTCTGGCCCATAATCTGCCTCTAATCTCTGTCTGCCCGGGCCTATGTTTGGGTGATGAGCCCTTCAACCGGATAGCTCTCATTACCACCGCTAACAAACAAACATCCCTATGCCTCAAGCTACCGCTAGCAGGCTGGGTTCACTTAAAGATGTTGGGCTGCGTCTCGGCAAGTGGTTTCTAGGGCTGTGACGATACCAGTGTCGCAGCCATTTTTTTTTTTTTTACATAGCAAAAAATGAAAACACGGAGACCAAATTATGTCCTTTTTTAAAAACCTGCTGTGTGTAAAATTGTTTGCTATAGCTTGGAACATAAATATGTTACTCTGGATGACAACATAATGGTGTTTGTTTCCATCGTTAGGGCTGTTTTCCTCAAGAAGTTAAATCAACTTTGTTTTTTACCTCGCCACGACACTAACAAGTATGGCGATACTTATATCGTCCCGGCCATAGTGGGTTTGTTTATTTGTCTCCTGTTCCCTTATCCACAGTGATTTCACCAAATCAGTCTTTTTTTTTTTTTTTTTTAGATCGGTGTGAAGGAAGGAAAGGAGACTAGGAGAGTAAGCTTTATTCCGCTGGCTGTTGAGATGTGTACATTGACTGTGGTTGGGCCGTGACATTGGTTGATGCTGTGCTATTGTCTTCCAATGGTTGCTGTTGTTGTAGGGCAGGGGTGCTCCTCTGAGGGTGTGATGTGTTGCCCCTGGTCTCAGTTCACACAGTCTCTCGCTGTCTTTCTGTCAGGTGGATGGGGAAATAGAGAGAGGGATGTTTACTGTGCTCTGCTGTGCTGTGGAGCTGCATCCCAGTCTGTTTGCCTCTGCGTCTCTCGTCTGGAACTAAAGCAGACACCGAGAGAGAGGGGGATGGAACTAGGACTCCTTGCTCTTTCACCCCTCCTCCACTCTGGCTTTTGTATTTCTTGTCTTTGCCTGCCCTCTAAAGGCCAGAGGGCTCTGTGCTCTGTGTGTGATGGTGTGTGTGGCAATCAGGCTGCGTCTGACTGGTGCAGGCTGCAGTAGCATTCGCGAGGCGTGTGAATTCCCCCGCCTGCACGACCAGGGCTACACACACACACACACACACACACACGTAGAGCAAATGGCGTAATTACCCCTGCTCACATTTAATCCCCCAGGTGTTTTATTTATCTCCAGAGCAGCATATCTGACACATTGCGCCAATACCTGGACTCATTTTAATCGCTCTCCGTGATGCAGGAGCCAATATCGTACCAAGCCCCGGACACTCTCCTAACGCTCTCTGTGTGTGTGTGTGTGTAGGGGTTTGTGTATTTGTGTGTACAGTGTAAGTGTGAAGTAAAGCACTGACAGATTGTGAAGAGTAGGCAGCGGCTGATTCCGTTGGAGGGAGTCAGAATCGGTTTAGATCTTGCCACCAAATATGGTGATGAGAGGGAAGTCCAGTGGGAGAATATGGAGATGCATCAGTCCTTTTCAGAGTCGAGATCACTTTCTGAGTCAAAATACAATCCGAGATCTGCCGCTCAGATTTACATGACTTAAAAAAACGTAAGCCTATGTAACATTAACCAATTAAAAAGCAGTTGTGTAGCAATGAGGTTTGTGCAGTAGGCTATAGACCCAATACATTATCGCCGCATATTGGCTACGCTTTGAATTGCCGTGCCAATGTTGCTCTTCTCAGACCATTTTGAAATGATATAACAAACATTGTAGCCACTGTGTATAACCATTTGATCACACTGGTAATAGATCATTTGTTGTATTACTTGTGAGGCACAGCTGAGTGAACATAATCATTTGCTTTAGTTTTTTATTGGATTGATGGCCTGCATCTGATGGTCAGTCTGAGCAGAGGAACGGAGCAGCGGTGAGGCTGCCTCTCACCTGACTCACCGTCCCTCCTCTCTCCCTCCCTCCGCTGGGAAAAGGGGGGACAGTCCTTCAGCTGATGGCGACACTTAAGTCGCACCGCATTATTTCTACCTCATGCACCAATTCATGTTGTTACTCCTATGAACACAGAAAGGTAAATATTCCTTGATGTTAAGAAAGGCACAAGCCGCTAATAATAACAACACAAGCTTATGGAAACACGTTGCTGTTCTCATTCATTGCAGCTGCAGTGCTGGTTGTAGCGTTTGTGGAAGTAGGGAGAACACAAAGTGTTGACAAGGCTGAATACCGACTTAAACATGAACGTACTCATATAAACAGCTGCTCTTTGCTGTATTCGTTGTCTCTCTAGTCATAGTTTTAAACATTTTGAAATCTCACATTATCAACTTTGTGCGTTCGAGGCTTCTTGTTTTTACAGTCTATGGCGTGAGGAAACTGTGCAGATGGTGATCTGATTGTCCAGCGGTAGGCCTATAGATGTCCCCTTGATTTGTTCCCTGGGCCTGTCGGGTAGGCGTTCTACCTTCAGACGCATAAAATGGGAACACTTTGTCTTCCTGGCGCTAGGGCTGCTGAATCAACTGCCAACAAAAACAGGAACGCAAGGCATTATCGTTTTTGTTTTACAGAAATGTTTGGTGATCGACTAGGGAATGTTTGTAGATCGACCAGGTGACCACTGAGCTAGGTGAAACTTGGCCGACATTCTGCAAATGTTCTCATTGATGAAACACCATCTCAATACAGGTTTCTGTTCCCCAAATTAAAATCTGTTTCGAACAGAGTGCACAAAGTTTTGTAGACTTTACCATTTCTAAAAGTTCGAAAAAATGGCATTTAGAAGGAGCACAAGGGTGAATTGAGTTATTGCACATGTGCACTTCAGGGTAGGCGTTCCCGAACGAAAATATGCAAATACATGCTAGAACATGTTAGCTCGCTAGCTCATGCTTGGCTCTGCCCACTATACTTCATTTGTTCCCATTTGGAAACTACGCCGATGAGATATCATGGGTTAGTTACCGCTATTTTTGGAGCGCGTGTGTACAGGTTGACAGACACAGCCAGGCAGGATAGAAAGACCGCCACGGAGACAGACATGTCTCTGCTGAATCCCCCCCCTTCGCCTCTCTCTGTCTCTGTTACTCCCCCATGTTGTGGCCTGTCTGTCAGGCAGTTTGATATGGCGGCAGGCAGGCCAGGACCACGTCAAGCCTGCCTCACCCAGCCTGACGCATCACTCACAACTGATGGGTCTGATTTGGGCCCAGGCCTCTTTTGCATGGAGTAGGGAGGGGAGGAAATGAATCAGCTCGGGGGGGGGGGGGGTGTGAGAGCTCAGTTCACGCGGAGAAAGGGGGAGCAGAATAAGTGGTGGGTGGGTGGGTTGGTGGCTGTGCCCATCATACCCGACTGTAGGTTTAGTATTTGGCTTCCTGTATTTCAATAAGTGCCCTGTAGTTAGCAAGCATGTAGGGGAGGGCCACAGGATGTTTCAACAGAATTTACAGTCATGGATGATGGTGCACTTCTTTGCCAGGGATTTTTCACACACAAAAACATGGATCGTTGAAGGCCACTTGAGCTGAGCCTGCATTCTGTGGACTGAAAAGATACATTTTTTTCTTTTTGGAGAAGAGTTCCAAAAAGTACTCAAGAACATGGCCTTCTGCTATTGAAATGTTAATTGACGGTGTGAAAGGCACATGCAGAGCACAAGCCAAGGCTGGACCCCTCACTGAAAGCTACAGCTATTGTGAACAAAATATTCCCACTTTGGAAGTCTATTTTTGAGGCTCAATCTGGAAGAAATGTGCCAAGATTGCCCATTTCCGACATACACATTTTCTCTCCCCCTCTTAAACTTGATAGACCTGGCAAATACTGTGAATGCTTCCCCTCAAGCCCCAAAGCCCTTTGCTTGAGCATGACATGACTGACCTGAAACTTCATAAGCACTCCTTTTCAATGGGCCTAATGGCAAGGCCAAATAAATCTGGAGTGGTTGGCTATTACCTGCTTTGTGTGAAGAACTCTTCTCACCTCGCCTACCTCTCTCTTTCCATCCCTCTATCCCTCCCCCACTCTCTCTATCCCTCTCTCCATTTCTCTCTAGAGCGGCTTTGATCGAAACCGTGCTCTTACGTCCTTGACTGCTGCTCCCTGGCTGACCTCTGCATTGTAAATGTCCCTGCTAATGTAAAAGTTTATGTAGATTAACGCGCCAATTTATGCAGATTGAGTTTTTGCCACTTGAGCTTGAAGCACTAAAAGGTAGATGAGAGCTGACCTCTCGTGGTACCCGAGTCATGTGCTTTACTTTCGCTATTCCTCCGAGCGCCAGAGCTGGCTAGCCGTATTCGAGAGGGAAAAAGAAAAACACTTCTTCATTTGCAAGCTCCTTTTTCTCTCCACAAGTCGTGATGGCTACCTTTTTAAAAAGGGGTGTTCCTCCACAATAAAGTTCCGTAATAAATAACATTATTTAGCGTGAGTACGGTATGCACAAGTCTATGTATTTACTGTGTGTGCGAGAGCGCCAACCAATAATTCCAATGTATGTACAGGATTTATTTTAATACCTAGTTAATGAACTACTTGAACTTTCTGAATGCCAACTTCCACTCGTAAGGTAAAGAACACCGTTCAGTGTATTAAATCGTAGGACGAAAAAGAGCCTCCCTTTTTTTTTTTAAGCCTGATGCTGCCTCTGCACACGCGCCACACGTATCCAACAACAAGGACAACAATTGTCCTTCCTTTACCCGTCATGTTTCACAAGCCTCAGAGTGTCTGTCAAACAGAAACCGCTGCCTGGCTGTCTGTTGGCTGCCTTTCAGACTCTGTGGCGAATCGTCAGAGAGCCCTAAACTAGCTCACAAGTGGCGGGAACATTGCGGAGGTTGAGCAGTCAAGTGCCATCAAGTGCAGTTTGCCATAGAAATTGGATGTCTAAAAGCAAACAAAGGGATCGCACTCGGCCTGCTCCACATAGGCCAAGTGTGCGTGGGCCCGATGCTGGAAAAGGCTTTTATTATGAACACACAAAGGGAAGAGGAGAGAGGGAGAAGACAAGAAAATGTAAAAAGTACTTTAACACATTGCCCTACTACACACACTGAAACTGGCTTTGCGTTAAAATACATTTGTATGTACATGCGTGTCATGTACAGTCCTACTGATGTCATATATGAGCGAGGACAAATGTGGTTTGTGAGAAGATCAAATCAGTCTTGTGTTTGAACGATAATAACTTTATTGTACTCTAGCCTCATATCGTTTTCCCAGCCCTTAGCAATGCCTCTGATTAATCTGCACTGACAGTCTAATGTGTTACATAAGCATGTGTAAACCTAAAACTCCTATTAGGTCACTATCTCACTGAGTCCCCAAACAACCACAACGTGACCAGTTAATAGTGTCAACATAAGTTAGCAGTAAAGTGAGTTGAATGCCCTGGCTGGCCCTGTGGGTTAAAAGCTGTTCTCTTTCTCTGTCTGTCTCTCTGTCTCCACTATATATATATATATATATATATTATCTCTCTAAAGCAGTCCCATTGGCCCCCATGTAGTCTTACACTGAGTATGTAAAAAACATTAGGAACACCTTCCTAATATTGAGTTTCACCCTCTTTTGCCCTCGGAACAGCCTCAATTCGTCGGGGCGTGGACTCTACAAGGTGTCTAAAGCATTCCACAGGGATGCTGGCCCATGTTGACTCCAATGCTTCCTACAGTTGTGTCAAGTTGGCCGGATGTCCTTTGGATGGTGGACTATTCTTGCCACACATGGAACATTTTGAGTGTGAAAAACCCAGCAGCGCTGCAGCTCTTGACACACTCATACCGGTGTGCCTGGCACCTACTTCCATACCCCATAGTAAATATTTTGCCTTGCCCGTTCACCCTCTGAATGGCACACATACACAATTCTTGTCTCAAATGTCTAAAGGCTTAAAAATCCTTCTTTAACCTGTCTCCTCCCCTTCGTCTACACTGATTGAAGTGGATTTAACAGATGACATCAGTAAGAGATCATAGCTTTCACCTGGATTCAGCTGGTCAGTCTGTCATTGAAAGAGCAGATGTTCTTAATGTTTTTGTTTACTCAGTGTATTTTCATAATTACGTTTCTTAAATTGGCTGGTCAACGGCGTGTTCGTTGTGTCATGATTTCATCACTGATGCTTCTCAGGCCCTAATTGCGCATGTATGCAATGTTTCAAAACATTACCATGTTTTCTTAAGAGTGGCACTGTTTTAATGTAGTTTAAAGTTGAATTCAATTTGACTCCGTATTGCTCAGTCATACGATGGTGTAAATATGGTATTAATAGCAGTAGTTGAAATGCCCAAAATATTGAAAATGGCAACGAATGTAGAAACTAACTAGAAATCTAAAGTAGTCTTGTTGGGGTCAAGATGAAAGGTTAAAGTTGAACTCTGTCTCTGTCCATCTGTCCTGCAGGCTCTGAGCTGCTGCAGCAGAGGGACGGCCGTGGCCGGACAGCGCTGGACCTGGTCTCCACCGCCGCGCTGAGGGAGGAGCTTCAACGCAGCGCCCTTGCCGGAGACGCGGCCCTGGGGTCAGAGGTCAGAGACCTACCCTTCCTGGAGGCCTGCTCCTGCCTGCTGACTTGCCTGCTTCTCACCTACCAGCTAGAGAAGGCTGTCCCCTTCCCTCCCCCTTTCTCATCCTCCCAGGCCCAGGACAGGCCTCTCTCCCTGGGGGTGAAGCTGGCCAGAGCCCTGGAGAGCCACTCTGCCCAGAGGCTGACGGCGGGCTGGGGTGACCCACGACTGGTGCGCCTGGCTGAGGACATGGAGACCGCGTTGGGGGTGGAGGAATGCCTGGCTCAGTTGTGCCCCGCTATCAGGGAGTGCCAGGGCCCACACACACGCCTCCTCATCACCCTGCTGGAGGAGATGAAGGCCCACAGAGCAGCGCTGCTCTCACACACACACACCTGACTGATAATGGACGTTGACTGCGGCCGTGATTCAATCCAAGGCACGTTATAGAGCAGAGCACTGTAACAGACTTTTAAAGGTATTTTATGCTTTAGCCAACATGTACAACTTTTCCTGTGAATGGGATCTCCACTGCCTAGGTCCCTGCTCTATAACATGCCTTTGAGTGAATTGTGGCTTGCATAAATTATTGTTTACATTTGTATTCACGTTAATCATGTGACATTACACTACCACTGTTAGTCTTTCTTTTTTTTTTTTTTCATACACATTTTCATGTAAACACTTTTTATAGATTTTGAATAAATATATTTTGTATTGAGAATTGGTACAATATGTAATGATTCACAGCGGCTGCACAACTTCCTCCATATGGATGCAATCAAGGGTTAGGTAGGTAGTTTTATCCTAAAGGATAGGTAGGTTTAACCAATTACCGCAGCCTTTAAAAAAAAAAATGTTTACTATGGGTTGGAAACCCAGTGAGTCATCATGGGTATGTAAAAAGTGGGTCGCTACTGGTGGAGTAAAGCGGTCACAATAGGGCTCTCCTATGCCCCATACAAACTGCAAAGGATGAGAAGATCCAAGCCCCCTCACCTTGAACCTTCCCCTTCAATCTGTTATAGATTAGCACACTAGACAGCTGATTTTCGAGTTAAAACTGCCTCGGATTTAATCCCAGCCACAATGGGCAAATTCAGTTTTTTACCTGGTGACCTGGGTGGGTGGAGATTTTACCATGGAATGGTCTAAAATAAGCAAACTCCTCCCAACCGGGTCTATGGGCGATGCGAAACTATTCTTGTTCTAAAGGGGCTGAGCAATTGTGATTGGTTGGATAAAAGCTCTGTGTTTCATATCTGTCTACATTGTGACCTAATTTCCTGGTCCCTCCCTTTGCGAATATTATTTGACAGATATTCTTAAAAATATATGTATTTTAAGACCCATATTGATGCCACAAGTCAATGGTGCCACCTGTCAATTATTTTAGAAGGCGGGATAATGATTTAAATTATTTCACCTTCTACACTTGTAAAAGATATCCAGACACAATGTGTGCCCGACTACCTCCAGAGGTGGCCAGGAAGATCAGATCAATGTGTATTTTGTCTACACCTGTCTACAAATGTTGGCACAATCCGTGTGGACAAGATCAGGACAAAGGACATGTTAGAGCCAGTTATAAACAGCTCTTTAGTTGCAACACAAGGGATGTGGCTTTGACTCCCGTTAAGGCCATATATAAGCTGCGGTGTAGCCAAGGGTTGACGCATTCAAGGATCACCAATAGAAAAATCACAGTACAAACTTAGGATGCAGGTGAAAGGTAAAATAAATACTTTTTAATGACAAACTTAGAAATAAATGAATCACACTAAATCAAATGGGCTAGCTCTGTCAGAGCATTTAACTTACTCAAACTGAACCAAAGTCCTTCCTTCAAAAATATAAGGTTTATGGAGAGTCCCAATGCAGTGCAGGTGCTGCCAATATAGTAAGGCCACTCGGGCCAGCGACACTTTCTGCAGAATTGAATGTTGTAGAAATAGGCTATGTAGATCAAACATGCCTCTCTGGCATGTAAAATAAGGAATTACATTGGCTCTATTCACGGCATTTCTATCTGCAATGTTGAAGAACATTTGGCAACTGAACATAGACCAGGTGACCTGTATAGCACAGGGTTATGGGTCGTGTAGTCTTTACTATGGCGGCCATCTTAGGGCAGACACCCCCCCCCCTTTGACACCTACTGTGTGGCATGCCCGTAGGTGTCACGTGCATGTCATCATGCAGTACGAGACAGACAGGTGTCTATAAGCAATAACAATAGTACTTTAATAAGAGCTTAATCCGTTACAGGGAATGAAAAATGAATCTCAAAACAACTGAACTACAACTCAACAGAACTCAGATCAACAGAATGTTGGCAGAGCTACACATGCTCTTACCCCAAATAGTCTTCTCCTATGCAGGGGAAGCTACAGTAACCTCTAACCCTGTAAGGCTGTTCACTTCTTTATAGTGGCTGGTACGGGTCAGGAGTCTTTAAAATAAGCAACAACTCACTGCAGTAGCACCTACTAGGTTTTCCAGTAGCAGTTCTACCATTGTGAGCAACCATGCTGCTTAGCATTCGATTGCAGAGCAATTGAAAGGGCAACAAACTGAGGTGCGTGTCAGTTGAACATGCACCCGCACATGCACGTACTCACACACACACTCACCAAAGGTCTATCTTTGTGTTTGGCAGTGGAAGCATCTATTGAGCCGGATGGGTCCTGTCATGTTTGGTCACGTAGTGTCCTGAGCTGGGGGCACAGGACAGAGATGGAAGAGCCTCATCTGCAGGCCATGTGGTGGGTGACCAGGAGTAAGAGACTAGCCCACCTCTGGGTGCTCAAGAATACAACTTAAAACTAGCCTGGTCACACAAACTATTTCCTGAGTGGGGAACTTCAATAAAGAGATGGGCTTATACTGTAGTGTGTGATTGTGTGTTAGAGGGAGCTAGCGATTACATCCTGATATGTGTGGATGATGTGTGTTTGTCAGGAGGAGAGACTAATAACCCAGTGTTCCTTCCTGACCTCTTCTTGTGGAGGGGAGTACCATTGGCTGGGTATGCATGTCGTCATTTACGGGGCTGTGAGGAGTGATGTACAGGAGTTTAGATGGAGGGGGTTCAGACAGTGGAGGGACTCCCAGACTAATAAATGATCTGGTCAGAGGATTCACACAGGGGCCTCAAGGGCCCTCCCGGGTGGTATCCACTTCAAACCAACTTTTTGTGTAGCTGGCTATGTATTTGTCTTCGTGAAGCTCAATGCCATTTTGGCAATGAATGAAAAATCTCCAAAGATGATACAAAATATTTAATCTTTTACAAGTTTTCCCAAAATAATCGACATACATCTGGTGAATTTATTGGTCGTATTAGATGTACATTATTTTCTCATAACTTTCCCTTTACTGCCCCCACCCACCCCAAATCCCCATCCTTGTCCTCTACAACCATTGGCCAGGACTAGGAGAGTGAAGATGACACAGGCAACACTGCAGGCGAAAATACCTCGGAGAGAAATGACAAGCATACACCTATACAAGATCATCAACCAACATTAGACCATTTACAAGCATATTATGTACATCATTCCAAAAAAAGTAAGTTGAGTAAAAAAAAAAAGGGTGCAAATGAAAGTTCCTTTTTCCTTTATGTCCGTCCGATACATTCTGTTTAGCTTCTTTTTTCTGTCGTGTCAAATAAATCACTTTGGTTTGCTTGCAAACATAGTCAAAACAATGTTATAAAACTTGGAATATTTGGATATAAGACCACACACAATATACCCACCACAGTTACTGTAAATTATACCACGTACAGTAGTTCACACATACATACTCAGGTTTTCAAACTGTCCCCTTGAGGCAATACAAATAGACACGAGTCTGCATTGTAGAGAGGATGATGTAACCCGTGTAGGTCCTACTCTCCACGGAGCATGTTATTGTATTTCAAGTGCATCTCTCAAAACAAACCAAACCAATGGCCTTCCAAAGTGGCAGATCTACGCTTGTTGAAGTTTAAGGGACGGAGGGAGGGAGAGGGGTATGTGGAGGAGTGGAAGGCCCCTCAGATGTAGCCTACGCTGTGATCTTTCAACAGATGCTTTCGGGAGAGACCCAGGAGACGTTCCCTTCAGACAGGGCCACGATCCTAACCGCTGACGAATGAGAGAGGGAGAGTGAGAGGGATAATGGGAGGGCTTTGGAAAGAGGGTGCGCACACATACGCGCAAAGCCCTGCGGTCTCTGGCCACCCATCGTCTTGTCTTGTCACACAGCGGCTAACTGGCTGCTCGTCTAGCGGTCGACCTCTCCACCACCAAACGCAGCATCTGGCCCAACAAGTTTTCAGTCCCATCTACATCACTCTCCAGAGCCAAAAGAGACAGACAACTCCAGAAACGTGCATGGGTGCATATTTACATGTAGCATACACACATAGCATGCATACACACCCAGAATGCATACACACCCAGCATGCACACACACACACAGTGTACGGGGACACCCTCCATGCAGCTTGCTTGTTTGCTTTGCATAAACACCCCACTGGGCATAGACGTCAGTTCAACGTCTACCTTTGATTTACCTTTGGTTAAATTGTCAACTAACCTGAAATCGACCAAACATTTCCTCTGGTCATTGGATTTAGGTTCAAAGTTGGGCGGGGGGGAAAAAAGGCGAAATTCCCTGACGTGGATCGAATTTTTGCAAATCCATCAGGTTTTCCACGTTGATTCCAACGTCATCGCGTAGAATTGTTTGGGCTGAACTGACATGGAAACAACGTTGACTCAACCGGTTTTTGCCCAGTGGGACACATGCACACACATACACATATACACATAAACTCATCCCTTGAAAGAGAGATCAAAGTTGAGCAGGAGGTGGGGCAGATGGAGATGGCGGCCAGCCTGTGGCACAGTGTTGGAGTGTGTGTGTGTGTGTGTGCCCACTGAGGCAACATGTGGAGATGAGAGGAGAGGAGACCAGCCTTTCAAATAAGATTACCGCTTGGGCTGCCTAAGGCCTGCCTGGCGATTCTGTCTGCACAGGGTGACATCTATATTAGCTCAGTGGCACAGCAGCAATCTACACTTGCCTGCCTCTTCTGGGGGGAAACGACACCCTGTTTCTGGGTAGAAAAACACCGATCTGCGCTACTGATGGTAGTGAAGACCAGAAGAATGGCATATCGGCAGGACTGCAGCAGTTTTCAGTTCCATTTAAAAGAGGATCTTTTGAGGTTTTGAAGTTATCATTCATTTGGATAGTCAAGGACCACTGGAACAGGGTGATATGTATATAGGCCTAAGAACTGAAAAGACAATTAACATTTGACCTCTTAAAATATCTAGTTGCTTCTCGCTGATTTAAGTCAGAAAGCGGTGAGAGGCAATTAGAAACGTGGGCAAAGTGTAAACGTACAAATACAACTTCAAAGATGTCAATGAAGGGTGTACTATAGGGTTATCTGTTTTAGTGTTCTCTGTGCAGTGTGCGAGCGACAGGACGAACTGGAGGCTAATAGGTAACACTGTATACTGGCTGAGATGGAGGCTTGGTGCAGAAAGAACAAATCCCCCCCCCCCCCCCCCGCCCCAATAATTTAATCCAAAATGTAAATACAACAAAAAAGAATTTACAACATTTTGTAAAATAATGAATAAATAAGCTCTTTATCTATTGTTCCACATGCTTATACTCAGAGGTCATTGGGAGTTCAGATTTAAAAAAGTAGACAGTCCATTCTACCTGGTTAGCGGCTTTCTGACTATGATAGGGTTAAATGATATGTTCCTTACGGGGAATTATGTAAAAATGTCTGAAACCTCTTTGGATGAACTCATAACTGTCACACAGTTGAGCATGACTTGTACATCTGTCAGACTGGTACAACGCTGTAAACACCTAGGTCTGGAATGGTCCGGTCCACTTTCATCCACGCTCATCTCTAAACTCGGAATTTACGATTTTTCTCTTGCTGTCTCTTTCTACAATGACAATTACACTTCGGGAGCCTGTACATGTATATTTAAAGTCAGTAGAAGAGGGAGAAAGTGGAGAGAGAGAGAGAGTTGAGGAGGTCCAGACCAGCCTTCCTCTGCTCCTTGGTGTCGGGCCGTTGAGGGAGGGAAGATTCAGTGGGCGGACAAAGCCAGCTACCCCGGGTTGTTTTTCTTTCTTTTATTTGGACTATGACTGAGATCCAGTTTCAGCTCTCGGTACTGCACCTGTTAAAACACACACGCAGAAAGAGAGAGAGAGAGAGAGAGCGGGCGGTCAGGTGGGGAAAGTGCAGGATGCTGGGATAGAGTCAGTGAGCACCCTGGGCAGGCTCAGTGTGTCCGTCCAGCTGTGTGGAACAGTGGCCTGGGGGAAAGGATCACACAAACAAACAGAACAGGGCAAAGGCTCATGGGAAAGCTTGGAGAGAGTACAGAGCCATCCCTGAGTGCACGGAGGCTATACAGGAAACACAGGTTAACCCTTCACGAGCTACGGCAGTTTCGGCTCCACCCTCAGTGCAGCAGTGTGTTGTGTTGCTCCGTCTATGAAACCCTGCAATATGCAATGCTAACTGTATTCACCAGGCTTGACCACGCAGTACTTTTGGAACTGTACAAGTCTGATTAAGAACAAGTCATATCGAGGCCAACTACACACAGCCTCCATTAAAATATACACAATGAATGATTTTCTCCTCCATTTGCTTTGTTCTCTATCAGACAAGGACCAGACAGTCGTAACACACTCCTGTCTCTGAGAGACACACTGAACAAACCCCAACTGTGTGTCCAAAAAGTCCTTTGGCAAGAAAGGTAAAGGAAAGGCGATGTTGGAGATTTTCTCCCGTGTTTATATTCTCTAACCCAGAGGTAACCTAACCGGTAAAGATTCTACACTTATGGAGAGAGAGAAAGAGAGAGGGGGAGAGAGAATAACAGCAATCGTCAGTAAGACAAAAATAATGGCGTTCCAATAAAGGTCCAGTTCCCAGGACCACAAATCCAAATTCCATCTAGACACCGTTGCCCAAGAGCACACAAAAACTATACATACCTCGCCCTAAACATCAGCGCCACAGGTAACTTCCACAAAGCTGTGAACGATCTGAGAGACAAGGCAGGAAGGGCCTTCTATGCCAGGAACATACAATTTGACATACCATTTAGGATCTGGCTAAAAATACTTGAATCAGTTACAGAACCCATTGCCCTTCATGGTTGTGAGGTCTGGGGTCCGCTCACCAACCAAGAATTCACAAAATGGGATGAACACCAAATTGAGACTCCGCATGCAGAATTCTGCAAAAATATCCTCAGTGTACAACGTAAAACACCAAATAATGCATGCAGAGCAGAATTAGGCTAATAACCGCTAATTATCAAACTCCAGAAAAGAGACGTTAAATTCTATAACCACCTAAAAGGAAGCGATTCCCAAACCTTCCATAACAAAGCCATCACCTACAGAGAGATGAACCTGGAGAAGAGTCCCCTAAGCAAGCTGGTCCTGGGGCTCTGTTCACAAACACAAACAGACCCCACAGAGCCCCAGGACAGCAACACAATTAGATCCAACCAAATCATGAGAAAACAAAAAGATAATTACTGTACTTGACACATTGGAAAGAATTGACAAAAATAACAGAGCAAACTAGAATGCTGTTTGGCCCTAAACAGAGTGTACACAGTGGCAGAATACCTGACCACTGTGACTGACCCAAACTTAAGGAAAGCTTTGACTATGCACAGACTCAGTGAGCATAGCCTTGCTATTGAGAAAGGCCGCTGTAGGCTCTCAAGAGAAGACAGGCTATGTGCACACTGCCCACAAAATGAGGTGGAAACTGAGCTGCATTAACCTCGTGCCAAATGTATGACCATATTGGAGACACATATTTCCTTCAGATTACACAGACCCACAAAGAATTAAAAAACAAACCCAATTTTGATAAACTCCCATATCTACTGGGTTAAATACCACAGTGTGCCATCACAGCAGCAAGACTTGTGACCTGTTGCCACAAGAAAAGGGCAACCAGTGAAGAACAAACATCATTGTAAATACAACCCATATTTATGTTTATTTATTTTCCCTTTTGTACTTTAACTATTTGCACATTGTTACAACAATGTATATAGACATAATATAAGACTTGAAATGTATTTACTATTTTGGAACTTCTGTGAGTGTAATGTGTTACTGTTCATTTTTGTTGTTTATTTCACTTTTGTTTATTATCTACTTCACTTGCTTTGGCAATGTTAACATATGTTTCCCATGCCAATAAAGCCCTTAAATTGAAATTGAATTGAAATTGAGAGGAAGACAGAGAAAGAGAGAGGCAGTCGTAACAAAAGGGTAAACAACAACATTATAAATTAGGGGGTCATTCATTTTTAAGTCATTACCATTGTTATTGTTTCTTTTAAATCGGGTAACAAATGAAGGCTACAGCATTTAGCTCGAGGCTTAGCCTCATACTAATTATGGTACTGTATGTTGAGGTGGACATGGATTCAGTAATGGTTATGTTTCTGCAGCACACATTTTCTTTCATAGATACAAAGGAATCGTCCATTAAACATGGGGGGTAAAGCTATCCCGCGGAGTTCCGTTTTCAACTCAGTAATGGGTGTTCATGCATAGTAGCTTAGCCTCAAAAACCAAAGGCTTGTCACTCTATTTGCCCCTCACTCACAGAGACAAAGTCATGCAACACACAGAGACATACTACGCTGGCATCCCTGAAAGCCTGAGGTACACTACACTCCACACTGACTGACACCCTCTCAGATTCGCCAGACAAGTGACTGACGTCATCTAAGCGTTCCCCATCTCCAGTGTGGTCGCTTGTTTGCTGCGGCCGGAACACAAGAATCTCTCATCGTGGCTGTCTGAGAGCGCCAGCTAGAGCTTTCCCATTCGTCTCCTACTGCTTAACAGTGCCACTTTACCAGGCATTGTCTAACCTAGCCTTCATCTGTCTCACAACATGACTCCGACACGTCACACGGTCATTGCATTAAACCCCCCTAACCAGCCACGCACTGTACGCTATTTCACCTCCCCTTCAACAGCGGTCACCACCAATGTTTCACCCATAAAGGGATCGGTGACTGGCGACCATACGCTCCTCCTCTTCGCATCGCTAGCACAGGAGACGGGACTGATTCGGAGCCGCTGTCCACGGCCTACAAGCAGAACATCTGACAAAACACAGGATCAATTTACAGCTGAACAAATAAGGTTGAGTGAATGGGCAGTGTGAGAGAGGTCCGGAGTGGAGGAACTAGAAGAGTGGTCCTATACATCTGTGCTGGTTCTGGTGATGAGCACAGAGCCGGGGGGAGGGGGAAGGAGAGAGAGAGAGAGAGAGAGAGAGAGAGAGAGAGAGTTAGAGAGAGAGAGAGTTAGAGAGAGAGAGAGAGAGAGAGAGAGAGCGAGAGAGAGAGAGAGAGTTAGAGAGAGAGAGAGAGAGAGAGAGAGAGAGAGAGAGAGTTAGAGAGAGAGAGAGAGAGAGAGAGAGAGAGAGAGAGAGAGAGAGAGGGTCCAGCCACATAACAGTGGGGGTGATGACAGATACTGTTCTCATGTGGGTGGGGATCATTTTCTCGTCTGGCCAACTAAAGCAGACACTGGAGCAGAAGCCCAGGGGACACAGGTTTTATACGGCCCCGTCCCATCTGTTCTGCTGCCGGTATGCAGGGCTGCGCTGTGTCAGTCAGAGTTTCATTATGGGAGCTTAGGGGGCCGTCGCAGAGCTGGCGGGGTGCCATCGTCGGGTGAGGCTGAGATCCTGCCATGTCCGTACGTGAGGGAGTGAGGGAGTGAATGAGTTCATGAACGAGAGAGGGAGTGAGTGAGTGAATGCACATTTGGGGGGGTGGGTCAGGTTCACTTTCAATAAGTGCTTTGCCAGGAGCCATTCTGGTTACTTTCTGGAGCACAGTGACAGTCCTGACTCCTGAGTTCTGTTGTTCATATATCATTGGACAACATTGGGCATATTTTCAAAAGCATGCAGGGAGTGAGGAAAAAGCCTACAAAGTATCCGAAGCAGGATATTGTGAGATCACTGCCTGCTAGTGCCCCATTATAAAATAAAACGCCTACAATTCCCCCCCAAAAAAAGATTTAGCAATTTGGGACTGTCTGTTGCCATTCAAATCAAAATCAAAACTAGACAAACAAAAGTTTGCATTTTGGGAGAAACTAGTTTTCTTATCGAAAGGAGGGAACCAGATAGAAGAAAAGGAAGGGGGAAAAACAATAATAGCTCAATCAAAAAAAGATCTCTTTCAGAAGAGCTGCCAGGGAGAGACGCTCTCTCACACGTCACCCGTTCCCTTCCACCTTCCAGGTGACAGGCCCGCCGTGCAGCACTCGCGGCGCCGCTCGCTGGTGCTCACGCTCACCCTTCCTAATAAAGCTACACCGCCCCGCACAAGAAAACGTGGCGAGCTAGTTAAAGTCAAAAAAGAGGAGAGGGAGAGGAGCAAGTGAGAAAAAAAAACAAAGGGGTAAAGAGGAGAAAGAGAGGGAGTGGAAAAGGGTGACGACAGTGAGCTAGCAATTTGTTTAAAAACAAAGTGTGAAGCACAGAGATAACATCTTTGGGAGACAGTGGGTAAAAGACCTGGCGCTGCTCAAAGGCTGCTCCACCCTCGCTCCTCTCTCCTCGCCACCCTCCCTCCTCTCTTCTCCCCCATGTCGACAGTCAAACTACAAAACAGCCTTTGAAGTGTGCACTGCGGAGGGGGCGCCGCGCATACCAGAGAGCATTTTGTATAGCAGTGTCAGACGGTGGCGGCGGGGCGGTGTCCCGGGACCCGGTGTTCCGCACCGCTCTCTCTCTCTCTCTCTCTCTCTCTCTCTCTCTCTCACTGTCGCCCTGTCGTTAAGCGAGAGGATTCCGGTTTGAAGGCGCCTGGGCGGGCGGGTAGCGGAGCGGGAAAAGGCAAATATAAATAAGTCAATGAGAGGAGGCAGAGAGGGCGTTTTAATGATACTACACTATGCTGTTTCTACAGGGGGAGAAAAGCTGCTGCAGGCTTCATCTTTTGTGATGCCTATAACCTTGCATTAGGGGTATTAAACGGTGCCAAAAACAACAGCTAGCGTACCGACACCCATAAACAGGGGACTCAACGGTACTCCTGTTTAGTTTTCACAGAGAAGCATGTCAAGGTGAAAGCAGGCAAACAGACAAAGAACAAACGGAACGCTTTCCCAGCAAGTTTGTAGGCTGCTGAGTGGAGACTAATTGCTTGCTTCAAATGAAAGATTGAAATGTGTCCCAGGGACGATGAGGGGGCCTGTGGCAGAGCAGAGTGGAAGACGTGATGGATGGTGTTTCACACGGAGCCTCAGCCCTTAAGCCCTTTTCAGTCCCCTACGCCCTGCCTTTGACCTCCTGGCCTCTGGGATCCCCTCCTCAGCAGCCAATCAGAGCCATCCTCAACATCAAGATTGTAAAAAATAAATAAAGTCCCCAGCGTGCATTTGGAGTTCAATGACGAGGCGTGTCTATTTCTGTGGAGGGGTTTAAAGTAAACCTGCTACTTTGCGCTGGCTATAAAGGAGCACTTGCTATGCTAATTGCTATCTTCCTACTTATGCAGTCCACAGCTCACATGGCTAATGGCATCATAAAGCATGCTGGTACACGGAGCTGTCCCAAATGGCAGGTTGGAAATACTTAAGTTGATTATGTCTGTTGGCCTCGTTTAGGGCACATGAAGGATTCCCCGAGCCTAGAACGCAAGGTAGCTTACTCTGGTATAAAAATCACAGCCAGCCATCCAGAGGGGAAAGTATACAAGGCAGCCATTATGGTTACAGCCTATGAAGAACATTAAGCCGGAGGAAAACGAAGCAGCTGACAACGTGAACTGGCTAGTAGGTAGAGGTTTCAACCAATGTACCCCCCTTTGTTCTAGTCTTTAAAGGTGGTTCACAGTGCTGTACGAGGCCCAGGGTCAGTGAGCTGAAGAGCACATTTTATAAAGGCCCCTGTAGCTGTAGTGAAAGTGCACTGTTAAGGGTTCACTAGAGCTGAGGGAGTAGCAGCCATCCAGCCCCACCAACCCGACCGCCAGCACTTCATGAACAATGGCCGCCTCATGAACAATGCTGCAACTGACTAACAGCAATATGCTGCTTGATCCATTGCTCTCAGAACACAAAACACACGCCCACAGACAATCTCGGTCTCTTTGAATATACACATATCGGCAAACCAAATAAATGTGAGAAGTTATACAACAATAAACACATATGCACCTGGGAGACCACACGCACGCACGCACACGCATACACATCCAGAGTGAGAGAAAGAGAGCGACAGGGAAAGAGACAGAGAGAGATGGAGAGACAGAAAGAGAGAGAAAGGGAGTGAGCGAAAGAGAGAGAGAGAGAGAGAGAGGGTACAAAAGTTCTTCCACAGAATAGACACAGAGCAGCCCTTTGCATGCCAATCTGTGGCACAGCAGCCTGTCTGGCCTTTGTATATAAAGTCATTAGAAAGCCATCCGTCCTGGCTGCTCCAAAGCACCTCTAAAATGACATGGAGCGCTGAGCTGGCCCTGCCCTGGCCTCAGAGAGAGCCACCAGGGGGACAGCGTGGGAGGTGTCGAGGGCCCTGAAATAGCACTTCATTTGTTATCCGCAGAGCTGTCCGGCTGGACACGCGCCAGGGAGGGGATGCTCCATTTAGGCCTGCGGCCCTCCAGCCTCAGCCTCCCCTGACCTGGCCCCTGCAGGCCCCTGTGACCCAGAAACACAGGCAATGCGGGGAACCCACCACCGGAGGCAGCGCAGAGGAGAGAGTACAGCACAGCAGAGGTGGGCAGAACGTTCTGGTTCGATTTTAGCCATGGAGCTCGCAGTGTTCCGCTGCTGGAGCGGAGCACCCAGTCCGGTGATCAGGAAGTTATATTTGGCTGGGAATAGTGGTGTGAGACGAGGGTGTCGCAACCTGGTGCTGAAACCTGTTACCAATTAACCCTTCAGCAGCAGCAGCAAGAGCTCCAGGGTCCGTGGGCTGTGTGTGTGTGTGTCTGTGTGTGTGTGTGCATAATTTCGCCTGTGTGTGTGTTTGCGTACGCATGTCTGCATGTGTGTGTGTGCGCGAGCGCGTCCGTGAGCTATACCGACCAGCCACCCCTCATTAAGGGGCTCATAAAGCCCTCCTACCTGCCGGCCCCTGCGGCTCCAGGTGTGCAAGGTGGCTACACCTCAGCAGAGAGCCACCTTGGCCTCATTTGGGTTGAGGCTACTTGCCACTGGAATACCGTAAAACAGCACGGGGCGTGCTGGGGGCGGGGCTGGGTGCGGAGGATTATGATCCTGTAAAGATCAAAGAGGTGGCGGCCAACAGGCGATCAAAGGGGAAGCATGTCGGCACTGATGTGGCAGGGGATTGGGCCGGGTGCGCGTCTGTGTCGCTCCGCTCCCAGCAGCACGCCCTGAGCACCAGGCATTGCTTAGCGGTCACAGAGGACGCTGCCACCGCCGCGTAACAGGCTCACTTTCACAAGCTGCCGTTTAATTGCAGTTAAACAGTGGCAGCACCTTGGCTGGGCGCGTTAGAGCGTCGGAGTTAAGAGTTTACCAAACCCCACCGTCCAACCCAGCGACCGCAGCGTTAATCTGATCTCACGGTTAATGTAGAACTAAACCGTGTGAGGGTGGTTAAACTGTTGGTTTAAATCTATAATGACTTGCTCACAACAGCATCTCTATAGGAGCCACTTCTGGATGGATTCAATCAGTCAGCCCATAAAGGCCTTCACTCACTTAACATTATTCATTCTGTGGACATGGAATGAAATCAGGAAGTATTGAGCAGGAAAAACACTTAATAATAGTTGAAGAAAATGGTCATATATTGTTTTCCAATATGTGTTAGCAATAAGGCAGTCTATATGAATCACTATGGGAAAATCACTATTAGAAGGGACATCAGTGAATACATAGGTATGGAGGGAGGGCGAGAGAGAGAGAGAGGAGTGGGGGAAGAAGGGACGAAATCACACCCACCACTTGTATATCTGAGGGGACTCTGGACAGGAAGTCCAGGAGCTGGTTGTTGTCAATGTTGTACGGGTCACGGAGCTTCTTGGTGAATTTATTCACCCCTGCAGGCAGAGGGGGAGAGAGCTGTTCAGCGCATGGGTCACAAGAGCTCGCCTACCTTCTATTTCTTTCTTTCTCTCTCTGTATCACTCACACTATCTTTCTCTTTCTCTCAAACTCCTCTGTTTCACTCACACTATCTTTCTCTTTCTCTCAAACTCCTCTGTTTCACTCACACTATCTTTATCTTTCTCTCAAACTCCTCTGTTTCACTCACACTATCTTTCTCTTTCTCTCAAACTCCTCTGTTTCACTCACACTCTCTTTCTCTATCTTGCTCTCTCTCGAACCTCCTGTGTCTCTCATACACTCTTTCTCTCACACTATCTTTCTTTCTTTCTCTCTCTCTTTCTCTTACACTGTCTTTCTCTTTCTCTTTCTCTCAAACTCCTCTGTTTCTCTCACACTATCTTTCTCTCAAACTCCTCTGTTTCTCTCACACTATCTTTCTCTCAAACTCCTCTGTTTCTCTCACTATCTTTCTCTCAAACTCCTCTGTTTCTCTGACACTGTTTCTCTCTCGATCTCTTTCTCTCACAATCTCTCTCCCATGCTCTTTCACTCTCTCTCTTTCCCCCTCTATTTTTCTCTCCTTCTCTCCCTGTGTCATCAAAGCCCTCTTTGAGCCCTTCAAGGTAACTCAATGTGTTTCAAAAGCCGAGTGCAGACACCATTAGAGACCAGAGCTCCCCTCTCCACCCCTCAAGGAGGTGCTGCTCAGCTCTGTCTGAAATACTCACTGAGTTTGTTCCCTGAGCAACTGTGCCATGGAAGTAGACACCAACCCACATGACAGGGTTAATAAAGGAGATATGATTTTCCTTTCCCAATCTAGCCCACCTTACTGGTTACATTACATAAAGGTACTGTAAACAAAGAACTTCTAAAGACTTTATAGAGCATATATAAAGGCTTCATAAGCCCTACATAAATCATCTATAAGCATACGTCATACACTATAAACAGTGTATAAACATACAGTGTGTTTTTTTGTCACATTTAGCAAATTCACCAAAGGTACTATACTGTTCCATTGTAGTCTTATAAATGTATATTACAACTACGTTTATAAGACAATGGAAAAGTACAGTAGCTTTGGTGAATGGCCAAACGTGACCGAATGCACGATGTATGTTTATGCACCATTGTGAAGCATTTATGTAGTGCTTATGCAGCCTTTCTGTATGCTCTATAAAGCCTTTAGAAGTTGTACTTCGTTTCAGGCACTCACCCCAGGCCAGGACAATGTAGCGTAGGGGGATATAGTAGATGAGCACAGTGGCCACACACAGTGCAACAATGGCCAGCCAGCTTAGGAAAGGCACTGTCCAGTTAAAGGTGCTGTGGAGAGAGTAGGAGAGATATGTATTAGCCCTGAAGGAGAGCAAAAAAACGAAACGATTCAAGAGTCTAGACTAACACGTTTAGTCTAAACTCTTTACTTGGGAAAAAAACATGCATCCTTTAATTCTCCAACTTTACCCTACAAGTGAAACTGACTTTGGAGTTTCAATAACATTACTGCCTGTCCTCTGCCCTGTGTGTAGCTGAAACGTGTATGTGTGTGTGTGTGTGTGTGTGCATGCATGAACGGGTGCACGTGTGCGCGCATGGTGTGTGTGTTCCAGCCAGCTTGGCGGGGCTGAGTAAGATGTGACAGGGGGGCGGTTGGTGAGGGCTAGCGATGCCGACAGCGCTGGCACGGGGAAGCGGGGGACGAGGGAGCATTGGAGCAGCGGGCCGGGCGCCGAGGAGGAAGCTTACGACTCACTTCTTTATCCTCTCGCCGTAGGAGGCTACTTCATCCAACGCATTCTGCACACTGATGCACACATCCTGGATGGCATACAGCTTGTTGATGAAGCCCTTTCTCTCCGGGTCCTGCAAGGACAGATACAGAGAGAAGGAGAAGGAGGAGAAGGAGAAAGAGAGAGCGAGAGCAAGATAGAGAAATAGAGAGAGAGCAAAGAGAGAAAGCGAGCGAGAGAGAGGGAGTGAGAGAGAAAGAGAGACGGGCTGGGCACATGCATCTTCCAACAAAGAAAACATTTAAAGAGCGTCAAAGACTTGAAGCGGGGAGCCAAATCAGGAGAGATCCTCCTCCAGCTGACTGACTACTCTCCAGGCTGTAATAGAGACAGAAAGTCAGCAGAACGAATCCCAATGTTTTCCCTCTTACAGCGAGCACACGGGGAAATCTGAATATGTGAATAGGGGGGGGGGGGGGGGGGGATTTAGCTGAATGCCAAAGGGATCCATCAATCTTTCCAATGCCAAAGACGGGGCCCGCTTTGTTGTTGGCAGCACACTGTGATGTCACCAGAAGTGACATCATTATCAACGTTAGCGCCGTCCGCGCCATGACGAGCACTTCCTTCTCAACATTTGACGGTTGAGAACATCAGCAGGGCCAAAATAGACCACAGAGTTACGCGTCGGGCCAATGGAAAAGCCCCCAGTTATTAGACAGAGTACAAAAGTAGTCATGCAACACTCAATGAGCTGCTGTAGGACTGACCGACAGAACGGACTGGGACAGGATGTGGTGACTGACTGGCTGAGTGAGAGTGGGTGAGTGAGTGAGGACATAAAGACAGACGCAGACTGTTGTGGTGGGGGTGTGTACATGCTTGGAGGAGAGAGGGGGCCGCAAACCAGGGCTCTCCGTCTCTGTCTCGGGACAAAGACAGACTAAGAGCATAGCACTGATTCAGCATTACACCACTACGGTGACCTGTGATCTTTCAGGAAGTTCACTTGTAGTTTGTAAAGACTGTCACTTACGGGCAAGGAAGACCAGATCAAGTATCACCGTCCCTGTTGATTGCCAGGCAGGTTTACTCAAAACCACTTATTTTCAAACCCACTTTACACTTCCTGGCAGTATTTGACATCTATGAATGTCCACCTGTGTATGACAATGCTACAGGTACACTGGTCATGGCCTTCAATAATCAAATGCAACAGTCACATCCTAGAAACAACAAGCGGCTAATTCATCTCATTAAAGAGAATTAGTGGATCTTTTTACCCACCAGGCCCCAACCCCAAATCCTCCCCAGAGCTCCCCAATCGCCCCCCTCCATCGCAACCCTTGTCCTGCTCTCCATGAAGGATCAGATATTTGGAAAATGAACCTGGATGCAGCCAGCAAAAACCACATGGCCTCCTTGAAAAACCACACAAGACAAACAGATATAATTAGACAGTGTCCCAGGGTTATTTTTCTTTGCAAATATTTCACAAACCTCCTTTCTCCCCCTTTCCTCACCCCCCATCTGTTTTGTATTACTGGGTCCAACAAAGCCCCATGTCCATAGTCCATTGTGTTGGGTTGTGTTGGGCTTTGTGTTCTGGGCCTGGGGAGTGTTCTCGGGTGTTTTGTTTTGAAGGACAGGGGAGCGGTGTGAGAGAGCGAGTGGGGGCGGAGGGGATAGGTTAGAAGTCAGAGGAGCATAAACCATTGCCACATGCCCCTCGAACTGTGGGCTGACTCCTATTTCCTGCCTTCAAACATAGGAGGGAGGTAGCAAAAACAGAGCCAGGGAGAGCCTTGTTTTTTCCTGCTCCCCCGCACTCCCCAGCAGTCACATATGGACTAGACTAAAGCAACCTGCTCTAGAGATAAGCTTGATACGAACAGCTGGCTCAGCTGTGGCCATGTAATACACCTCAGAATGACTTTACAGTACCCTTAGTTACATTGTCCTACCTTCACCTTGCTTTTCTTTGCCACTCTTCTGTTGGTAACCTTGACATCCATTGCGACCTTGCCATGCACTATAATGTCATCACCGAGGGAAGCGTTGATATATAGAGTACTCTGTCTTGGATGACAGCGCCATTCACAGATCATTGCGAAGGTCAAAAGTTGCCTGTCTTCAAAAGTGTGTGTGTTAAAAAAGGAGAAAACACAGACTCGTGTCTGCTTCTCAGATAAGGATTTGACTTTGACGTTTAATGTTTGCACCCTTCACATTTTGAAAATGTCTTTCACGCGTGTATGTAAATGATTCGGCGCCGGCATAAAAAAAATCGTGTAGCATCTGCTACACGTCAGACATGATGAAGTTCAAAAAAGTCAATCGAATTGTAGTCTTATGTCCTATTTAACTGTCGGTGTTGTACAGTTGTCTGCTTTGATGAGGCTATGCCATTGCTAACCCGACTTAACAGTTATAGGCTAGTTTGATTCAGATGAACCTGGCCTACAACAAGCTGATGTCACTAATTTATGTCACACTTGTCATGTGGTTTCCATGGCCTGATCAACAGTGGACAGCAAGTGAAGGCAGATCCCTAACGCTGGGTCCTGGTGTCACATACCAGGCCTATTCACACCTAACAGGAAGACCAGCTAGAGACAGAGGGACAGAGGGAGACTGCGGTGCTAGACCTCCCAATGGTAACCAATCGTCACCCGAGCCAACTCTGTACTGTACTCATCTACTCAAACTTCTCCAAATACAGGGGCCTCCCGAGCGGCGCAGCGGTTTTCCGGGTCCCTACAGACCAGGGTTGGATCCCAGGCTGTGTCGCAGCCCAGCATCGTCCGGGTTAGGGGAGGGTTCGGCTGGCCGGGATGTCCTTGTCCCATTGTGCTCTAGCGACTCTTGTGGCGGGACGGGCGCAACGCACTCTGACACAGTCGCCAGGTATACAGTGTTTCCTCCGACACATTGGTGTGGCTGGCTGGCGGGTTAAGCGGGCAGTGTGTCAAGAAGCAGTGCGGCTTGGCGGGGTTGTGTTTCGGAGGACGCACGGCTCCCGACCTTCGCCTCTCCCAAAGTCTTTATGGGAGTTGCATCGATGGTACAAGACGGTAACTACCAATTGGGGAGAAAAAGGGGTAAACAAAAAAATTATGATAATAAAAATAATCTTCTCCAAATATGGACAGCACAAATGGGGGAAAATAGGAAAGAGAGCCAGATGAAACACTTTGTTGCATTATGTGAAGATTTGGCCTGTTTGTTTGCGTCAAGGTCTGTGTCTTTGTGACCCATCCTACCAGGACTGTAGAGGTACATTATAATCATCTAATGTGTGCTGACATTTCACTGACTTGAAAAAGAAAACAACTTTGAAAATGGATGACTTGATTAATTTCCCATCATTAGAGCTGTATTCATAATGAATGTGTGTGTGGAGGGAGTGTGGTGGCAGGGGCCACTGATGTGTCTGTCTCCGCTGGTGCATTTATTAAAAAGTCTAGTCTAATTATGTCAGGGAAGTTTGTTGCACATAAACAAAACGCAGACGACGATCAGCTCCCCTGACTCTCTCACCCCACCGCCACGGGCTCTGAACTACAAGTCACAGACTTGGAGTCAGTGATATGGGATTCTGCACCTTCAGGATAATGGAAGAAATCACGCTGTGTTTGTGCATGCGTGCGTGCATACGTGTGTGCTCGTCCATGTGCATGCACACACGCATACAGATGTAGGATCTTCATTTGAGCCAATTTGCTACAGCAGGAAAATAATCCTACAGCAACAGGAAATGTGAATTATAATGTGAATTATAATACATTTTCGTAAAGGAAAAATCAAGGCTGACATTTCAAAGTGGAAATGACAAACTTTAGAAGCCTTTTTAAATCTCAATTTCACTACTAAGTTTTAAATGTTCTGCATTGCGGGAAAGTTCTCCTGCAACAGGGTGATCAAATTAAGATGCCACATCTGTAAGGTTAGGATTGTATGGTTTCTCATTCCCATCGGTGGCCCCTCTCTGGATTTGGGTCTTTACTGGGGACGGTGGGCCTGTATTTCTGTTTGCCATTGGAATGACTCTGCTCCAACGTCTGTCAAACAGCCTAAGTCCTTATAGTGGTGTAGAGGGAGTGCAAATAAAAGCAAGCATTTTGAGGCTTCCGTTCTGTGTTTGGTTGATCTGGACTGTGCTGTTCCAACTGTGAGTCCTGCACGGGGGATAATGTTCTAATTTACCTAATGGATGTTCCTGACGGATCATTAGATCATCGAAGTGCTATCGACCTCTCCTCATGACGACATCAAACGTAGCCTGCTTTAGATTGAACTAAACGATCTGTCGGAGAGAACGGCACACACGCGCACACACAAACAGCAGCGCGGTACATGCCAGTTCAGTTGCATATGTGTGTGTGTGTGTTGCTCTCTCCAACAGATCATTTAGTCCAATCTAAAGCATATGGTGCAGTGCCACTCAACAGCGGAACCTGATGGAGTTCAAGAGGAAGTCAGAGGAACGCTCTATTTTATATCTGAGTCAAACTGCATTGAGCCCCGCTGGGTGTACTGTACATGAAAGGCCTGTGTTTCAGCGTGAGGGACAAACATTCTGACGTCAATTCACTCACAGGACTTTTACAGCCACAAGATTTAGATGGCAGGTTTCTCTGCTGGAGGAGTTTTTTTTTAAATGTATGTTTATTTGTGTGTATTTGCACTTTGCACTAATACTGCGAGTGCATATGTCCATACTTGTGTGTGTGTGTGTGTGTGTGGGTGTCTGTGTGAGTGCAAGTGTGCGTCTGTGTGTGTGCGCTAGTGATGCGTGGGTTAGCGGTTCACCTGCACCCACCTACAATTGCTAATAATCCGCAACCCCCCAGACTATATGTGATAAAGTGTAAAATCTGAAGCCTGCACCAGACCCTAACCAGCCAATATAGACAATGGGCTGTACAGTCAGAGATGGCGGAACAATTTTTTGACAGGGGGTGCAGGATTTATTTTAAGCCTCATTTAAATATTTTCTGCTTATAATTTGCATTTTGGTACGCTATTTGTTAGTCAGTATAATCATAATTAGATACATGCAGTTTCTCTCCGGTCATTACTTGCCCTAGAAGACGAAATAAACCCTTGCTCATAAGAAGGTCATAAATCGATAGAATAAATGCTTCAACATCTGTAAAGTTTTCCTCTTTCATCTCCGCTTCTCTCACAGAGCAAAGATCTTCAGTGCAACATTTCCCAATGACATCAGTTCGACCGGTTTTAAGGAAATGAAAAGCTGTGAAAAACGACATGTTTCTGATAAGATTTCAGTTCAGCTTGGATGCATATTTTATGTGGATGAATACTATCGGCTTTTATGATGCTGCTAAAGATTTCACCTTTACAGATGGTCCCTAAACACGCATTCACTATCTCAAGATGCATGTAGTCTCTTTACTCCTGTTCCTGAGTCGAAATGTACATTTTCTGTATCATTTTACAGCAAGAAATGCTTAAATCTGCATGAGTTAATATATTAGGCTATGTGAGAGGTTATAGACCTAGCCAACAGTCCGTGTCCAGATTTCAGTTGCTATTCCATGCAACCCATCTGAACAGTACAGTTCCCTTGACATATTTGAAGTCCCCATCTTGGGACTGTGGAATTTGTATAGCGCCTCCTAATCATCACACATAACACAGCCGCCACTGCTATCATCCTCTTTTATCCACTTCACCAAATCTTTCCCAAACATTACTGTTCTGGCCCTCCCTTGTCTTTTGTATTTTAAACTCTCCGTTTCACCGCTTTTCTGTTATCCGATTAAATGTAGTTATTTTTGCCTCTGTGGAACGACGTTAACTTTTTCTGCCCAACTTCCCAAATGCGTTTGGCAAGTGGCGTGCATTTGGCACGCGTAGGCTGTAGTTAGGCCCTGAAGCTTAGGCTTTAGCCAGATTCAAATAATGAAAGAAAAACCTCAATGTAGCCTATAGATATAAACTGCACAAGAATTAGACATGCATTTTCATTGTTGTCTCTTTATTCAACCCACCCGCCACCCACCCGCCATTCATCCACACAATATTTCATGACCCTTAACCCGCCCGCCCCGTGGCTACGAGTCAACCCGCGCATCACTAGTGTGTGCGTGCCCTGCATCTGCCCAAGTGTGTGTGTGTGTGTGTGTTTGCTTGTGTGTGTGCCTGTTGACTTGTCAGCTGAGTGTTGATCCCCGTACTGCTGAGCTTGCCTTCCTATAAGTGTCTGGAGCAGTTCTCTCTATATGGGAAGACATGGAGGCGACACTCGTTAGAATGTTGGGAGCTTGGTAAGAGTCTGTTAAGGAACGACAACCTACGGTGACACTAGCGAGAGCTTCATATGCGCACAGCCAAGTTAGGTTGACTGAACTCCGCATTGTGAATCGGAGGGCGACAACGTTCCTGCAAATTCATTTAATCACAAGTCTAAGCATTAAAAACGGGAGACGTGAACAGGGTAGGCCTCATTATATGTTTCATCTATGCTCTCATTTTGGTCTGAGAGGAATTGCTGTAGGGCGGGATACTAGATGAGCCATTTTGAACTCTATAGACAGTTCTGAACTGACTTAAGGCTTTGAGAAGGAGGGAGGTCACCGTCTATAAAGATGGCATCTCACATGATATTATTCTTCCCTAATAGACACATCATAAAAAAATATAAAAATATAACCCCTAAGCCTATTCCACGGCAGTCAGGAAGAGTGTGAAACACTGGTGACCTTTTTTTCCTTTTTTTTGTTGTGGCGCACAATAAAATTGAAATGTCATATAAAACGTGACAGGATGTTAATTTAAGGCTCCCAGAGGGCATTTGAAACAGTTCTTGTTGATTCTGTAACAGCAGACAGCCCATAATCCCCTTCTTCCACCTCCGAAACAACGGCAGTAAAGATTCAAGCTGCTAAATGCTTTCAGGGTGACACCATTTCCAACCAAGAATTAGCAACGGCAGAACAGCACAGACATAACAACAAATCAAGAGTAGACTACGTGTGTTTGGCTCTCTCATATTTCTTAAGTTAACAAGAGATTAAGCAAAATACACAGTATAACTTCAGTCATCACAAAATACTGAATGGTTTAAGAGTAAAGCACTACGGAGCTACATGGGAGTGCAATTGGGATAAATGCAGCTGGGTTGCTTCACGAAAAGAGTGCCCTTTGCGTCCCTTTGCTGTTTTCGTTCAAAATTGTGCACCAATATTGAATTTTAAAACCCTGATATAATAAATGAAGTGCCTTTTAATATAGACCACATGGATACGTCAATATATATTATATGAATAAAAAAGTGCCAAAATTCAGCTTAACCCCAACATGTCTCAAAGTTTTTAACATCATTGTAAAGCCATCATTATTTTTGTTGCTTTGACAAAGTCATATCGAAGACTATTATTTATTTAATGTGATTAGTGATTCATTTACGTCTGTCCCTCGTGTTAAGATCAACCCTGTCATGTGAGCTGAACTCTCGGTTTAGACGGTGAAACTATTCCCTTTAAAATATTTTTTTTCTAAATAAATATTGAACATCTAATAGTCAAAACAGAGTGTAAAAGTAGGCGAGCTGGTTCTACGCTTTTTGGCAATTTGTGGTGTTTTGTGGTGGAAATCCTTTACCCATAGATAAACAGGCTAGACATGTTTTAACAATTACATTTTCGTTTTTGTGAAGCTTGCATTCAATTGTCACTCCCTGTTGCACACAAGATTCCAATTCCCCTGTCACAAGGGGATTTATGGCTGATTTAAGATGAAATCGTCAACCCTGTTACGGTCAACCCTGTTACTTTATATGGCAACTTACTATAGTAAATTGAACATGTGGTCTTTATACCAGAATGTTAAAATTAGGTGAAATCAAAGTTGCACTTCTCAAAAGCCAACGAATTGTTGGAATGACCCAGCTCTTATATCAAAATGCTAGAACAAATCTTCAGAATTTCATAAAACTGATATAAACAATGATAACAAATCTAGTTCTTAGCCACCGGCACTGTTTACCAAAGTTCCTCCCTAGATGAAACAACATCAAAAAAAGGATTGAAGTTGAGCAGCTCATCTGTAGGACATGAGTATTACCCAAGACAGTTTTGGAGGGATGCCTAAAAAGGATGCAGTTATCTTATCCATCTAGTTTATAAACAAAAAACACATGAATCTCAAAAACGGGACCCTACAGTTCCCATGAGACATACTGGTTTATACAGTACAGCACCTCGCTGACCATTCTACAATCCAACTGGATGGGCCAAGCCGCAGGATCAAACCTGATTGTGGCCCCGAGCTAGGTCTATGTCTGATAACCATTCATTCACCTTTAATCCCTGAAGGTCAGTGATCTATGCTCATGGCCAGACCGTGACCACACTGTACCAGCGGTCCTCATAGAGGACATGTCTCCTATTAGGAGACAATCCCAACTTCAGCTCCCTCCGACCAGCTAGAGATAGCACTGTGCTGCTGGCACCTCGCCAGCACGACGTAAGAGGCAGATGTTTCGTTTTGAAGCAGCAGTGTTAATACATTATTTATTTCACAAGTAATCCTTGGGTGAATATGGAGAATACATCTCCGTTTTCCCTCCCTCTCTTTTCACAACCACATAAATATCTGGTTAACCGGGCCCCGAGATGCTCCGCACGTTCTCCCCTATCATCAAGTGGCGCTCGCAGACACAAAGGGCCTTGGGAAGGCATGCAGGAGCGCTCAGTTCTCTAACGGGGGGTGGGGGGGTTTGTGGTGTGTGTGTGTGTGTGTGTGTGTGTGTGTGTGTGTGTGTGTGTGTGTGTGTGTGTGTGTGTGTGTGTGTGTGTGTGTGTGTGTGTGTGTGTGTGTGTGTGTGTGTGTGTGTGTGTGTGTGTGTGTGTGTGTGTATGTATGTGAGTGTGTAGGCTGTTGCATCGAAGGAGCCAAAGTCAAACTCCAGTTAACTGTGGCAGCTGAAGGTGGACTATGCAGACACCACACTCTCTCATTCTATTGAGGCTTTTCACCCAGCCTGTTCCCATGGCGAGGGTTGCCGTGATGCCCGAGGATAAATGTACACAAGTGGAGGTGGAGGAGGCTTATTTTCAGGTTGACCTCTACGTCCCATGGCTCTATCCTAAAAAGCCTAGTGTGTGTGTGTGTGTGTGTGTGTGTGTGTGTGTGTGTGTGTGTGTGTGTGTGTGTGTCTGCGTGTGTGCACTTCTAATGGGGCCGGGGTAGTGCTGCCATGATCACCTTTCCAATCTCCCACCCACCCGCCTCTCCATCAGAGAGACTCAAGGTCGGGCACAACAGCCTATGGACCCCTCCTCCACCATCCAAGACCCTCACTCTGCCATGCTTCCCCCTGCCTGCCCTCACCCCTGCCCTCCTGTCCCCCTACTCTCCTTCCCCTGTCCTCTCCAGGTTCCCGGGTGGCAGCGGGTGATGAATGGGACACCAATACTCTTCTCGTTTGTTGGCCTGGTTCAGCCCGCTGCCCTCTCCATCGCCAAAAAACAAGGCCGTCACATTCACAACAGCCCCAGCACAACTCTACTCTCAAACTGACTTTGTTTTCTGAGAACCTGGGTTAAAGGCGCAGGCAATTTAGGGATTTATAAGTGATGTACAGTCAATAATTAGAGGTTATGTATCCAATATATACACTAGCACAAATACCATCTGTGTTTCTCAATCCTGGTTCGAGACAAGCCACAGGGTCTGCAATGGTTTCAATTAAACTAATTCCCTTCATTCCTTCATAGGGCACATGCCTGGCCTTCAAACAGTGGGAGACTCTTTCCCTGTCACAATACACTGTGGTGAAACAAGGTAACATGACAGAGTAAGTCATGCTGATAGTTAATTTTCTCAGATTCATCAACTTGCTTTACAAAATCCAGGCCAATTTATTCAGTCTTCATAACACCTGAAATGTCATTACATATTCATGTGCGGAGATAAAACAAGAGACCGGGACAATTGGAAAATTCCCGTATTTTAAAAACCTTGTTTTAGAAAAAAGTGATGGGATCGTACCTTCAAAAGCAGCATAAAATATGTATCCTCAACACTCATTACACATTTATGACTCTTGTTAAAAGAAAAGGTAGCAACTGCCTCTTCCCATGTTTGACTTTGAGACACAGGCGCAGCCGCTATCATGTGATGTGCTCCAGATTCCAGCCAATCAGAGGGCAGATAGAAGAGCTCTATGTCTGTCAACAGTGCCAACATTCTACTCTGACAGAGCTCTGATACTCTGACAGAAGGCAACTTTCACTGGTTTACAAGTGCAGATCTGCTTTAACCGAGGCTACAGGGGGCTGCTGGCATTTCTCTTCGATATACTGTCCATCAGAGTCAAGACGTCTGGATCGTCTGGTTGTGAATGTGTAGCTGATTCAACTAGAAGCCCGTGACAGGTAGGTAGCAGTGGTATCCCGAGGACAGGGGGATAGGGCCCTCTTGGCTTAGCGACGGTGCAGAATCTCTAAGCACAGGGGGGCACACACACATACGCGCACACACCCACACCAATGGCTCACCCATACAGCTAGCAAAGCATTCCCAGATGGTGTAACTATTAGATAGGGGACATGAAGCCCTCTTAGCAACTGTTATCTGTAAATGGTCATCTGACACCTGAGACTCGCCATATGGAGAACAGAAATGGTCCATGGGCTTACACAATGATCGATGCATGATGAGCTTGCCCACCATGTGGGTTTAACTCCCCATTACAGAGGATGTTGTCTCTTCCAGTCTGTCTTTCCTTACTGGGATGGATCCTACCATCCTACAGTCACATAAGGAGGGCACCTTTCCGTGCCGGACCCCACCCCCCCACATTCTTATCCCAAAAAGGACTGGGATGGGCGGTGTCAGGGGTGACAATAGCGCGGTGTGTTACGGAGCGAGCGTGCCAATGAGACGAGGACAGGGACTGGCAGGACAGAGAGAGAGCCTGCAGGCTGAGCGGCTGGACAGACAGACGATGAGCCATATAAGCCAGACAGGGACACCGGGAAGGCCGGAGCGGGGCCACACTTACCACCATCACCCGTATCCACTCAAAGTGCCAGGAAGCCAACATATCCACAAGGATATGGCTTTCAGGCAGTCGGCCGTCATCCGAATGGCCAGGCCTAGGCACCTTGTGGGTCAGAATAGATGAAGAATGTTTTTTTTTTAAAACCAGGGACACAAAGGAAAGGGTTAAAACAAGGCTGAGCAGCAGAGCAGAGGAACAGATATCTGGTGGAATGGGAGAGAAAGAAAGAGAGAGGAAAATAATCCACTTGATGTGTTAGAAAAAAATGGCAAACAATGTGGTACACTTTGCTTTGCAAGACAATACTCCTCCACACTTTTCTCCTCACCTTTTTGTTCTTTCAGTCTTTATTAGCCAAACATGATTAAAATGCAGTTCCTAGGAGCGTCTCCCAGAAAGAAATAGGCAAAAAAGTAAAAAGCACTTTTTCTTTTTTTTTACAGCGTGAAGCTTTTCATCCTTCACAGGCAGGGAGAAGAAAAGAACTCCAAGCAGCTCAAAAGTTCTCTTTATTTTATTCTCCTCCGCACTTAAAAAAAAAAACTAACTTGTTACCTGAGGACATGCATGGCGAATCACAAGCTCAATAGCCCCAGAACAACTTTTCAGTCACACTTTTTAGAGTATTAAAAATAATCCCCCCGCGCACTCTTTAGTCCAATTACATCGGAGCACGCAGCTATCGGCGGATCGGCGCGGCGCAGTGCGGAGCTGGGGCTCCGGCGGCTCCTGTGCTCCATGTGCTATCTGCAGATAAGCACCTTCTCCCTCCACGCCCAGATCCACATTGTCACAATGCTGCCTGTACCAGGATCAGATCTTACAGCATTACACACTGCTGAGAGGTTACCTGTGTTTTCCCCTCTAATGTCACCGTGATAGGAAAACAGAGAGAAACAGATAGAGAGGGAGAGAGAAAGAGAGATAAAGAGAGGCAAAGGGAACGAAAGAAAGAGAGAAAGACGGCTCCGGAACAGGACAGAAACAGCGAAAGTAGAAGAATGAGGGAAAAAGGGAGATGGACGGAGAAGAGGAAGAGCGAGAGGGGTAGCGATGGCTGTGAAATGGGGTGTAGCGTATTAAGGTGCTGCTGTTAGGCCCAGGGGTCAGGAGAACGGGAGTGTGTTGCTATGGCGCCATGGGCGTCGACGAAGCAATACAGCAGCGGTTAATACCCACACACCTGCCAGGCCATCGATAAACACAGAGCTGCTATCAGGCCTCCACAGCTGCCTAGAACACCGATTATATCCTCCATTACTGACTCCACATGGTAATAGCAAGGAGATTAGCAACTTTTTTTTATTAGCAGATAGTATCTTCGCATACTCGCCTTAACAGCATAGCAGTGATATCACTTGATATTTTCTCTCTCTCATGTCATTAATTGTCAGGCGGAACTCAATGAAAGCTTCCCCGAAAAATGACATACAGCATGAATAACACAAATAGTGTTTTTTCAAATTATACTGAACAATGTGCCAGTGTGTTCCCTGTGTGACTATGAGTGTGCGTGCTCTGCGGAGAATGTGTGTGTCCTTCGCCTACAGGGAGAGGGATGGTAAAAAGCCTGCCTCAGCAATACAGAGGAGAAGGATAAAGAGATAGAGAAATGACTAGAGAGCGGGAGAGTGGGGTACTGTCAGCTCTTCATCTCTTTTCAAGAGATCCTTACCAGAACTTAGAATATCCATCACACCTGAGTCCACATGAATGTTCGAATGACGAGTAGCGAAATGTCTACGTGTTATTCACACCAGGCGCCTGGGAAATGGGACAGACATGTGCTTAACAAATCAGGACTGCTTCGCTGTACCAAGTTGTTGAGTCGACATAATCGAAAACAAAGAATGAACAACAACAAACAATGCTTCTCTATACTGTCTAGAGTCTCTACCAGCACCTCATCAGGGCACCTCACTGTAACGTGACGCAGTCAAAGTGTCCCTGGTGTTTCTAAGCCAAGTATGTAATGCACGTACAGGCCTGTGTGGGTACCAACGCTCCAACTACTCTAGAGGACATAGACAATACACCCAGCATCAGACAGAGAGGGACAGACAGAACGAGAAAGTGAAAGGGAGGGAGAGGGAGAACCAGAGAGAGAAGAGAGGAGAGAGCGAGAGAAAAGAGAGAATAAGCGAGAGGAGAGAGAGAGCGAGGGAAGAGGAAAGGGAGGTGGAAGAGGGAGAGAGAGAGAGGGAGGGAGAAGGCTGACATCTGTAGTAGGTGTAAAGAGGCGTGTGTGTGAGGTGTGTGTGTATGTGAGCGCGGTAAAGCCGTGAGTGGGACATGATTGCAGTGTGTATCTTATCTGGCTAGCAGTAGTCCTGAGGCGAGACGAGCGCGACTCCAGTGACCAGCCATGCGTAGTGAGGTAATCTCAGAGCTTCTTCAGCCCCTCTATCCCTCTCTGAGAGACAGGCTATCACACACAGGGACCCTGGAGGTGATAACTTTACTCCAGCTCTGGACAGCAGGCTGTGTAAGACAAAGCTCCAACATAGACGTCATTCAGTCCCTACAGATACTACTGGAAAGTCTAGTCTGTCCTGTACTTACACCTAAAGCTCCCATGGCATAGTTTCACTCCGGAATTTGACATAATTGGATGAGCGTTGATTTTTGACCCGTTAATTCCACGTGGTTACAGGGTTAAATCCGCATCGTTACAGGGTTTAAAACAGGGTTAAGTTTAGGTATTGATTCCGCGTGGTTAAGGTTAGGGCTATGGTTTGGGGAAGGCTTAAAACAAAATATTAATAATAATAAAAAGCTCTGTTTCCAGTATCATCAATTAATCTCCCTGCTTGCTAGAGAATTGTGAACTGCAATGGTGCAGTGGTCTAAGCAGTTTTTTAAAATGTATTTTTACTTCACCTTTAACCAGCTAGGCCAATTGAGAACAAGTCCTCATTTACAACTGCGACCTGGCCAAGTTAAAGCAAAGCAGTGCGACAAAAACTACACAGAGTTACACATGGGATAAACAATCGTACAGTCAATAACACATTACAAAAATCTGTATACAGTGAGTGCAAATTAAGTAAGGAGGTAAGGCAATAAATAGGCCAATAGTGGCGAAGTAATTACAATTTAGAAAATTACAGTGATATATGTGCAGATGAGGATGTGCAAGAAGAAATACTGGTGTGCAAAAGAGCAGACAAACAAAAACAAATATGGGATGAGGTAGGTAGTTGGTTGGATGGGCTATTTACAGATGAGCTGTGTACAGCTGCAGCGATCGGTAAGCTGCTCTGGCAGCTGACGCTTAAGTTAGTGAGGGAGATATAAGTCTCCAACTTCAGTGATTTATGCAATTCGTTCCAGTCATTGGCAGCAGAGAACTGGAAGGAAAGGCGGCCAAAGTAGGTGTTGGCTTTGGGGGATGACCAGTGAAATATACCTGCTGGAGCGCATGCTACGGGTGGTTGTTGCTATGGTGACCAGTGAGCTGAGATAAGGCGGGGCATTACCTAGCAAAGAATTATAGATGACCTGGAGCCAGTGGGTTTGGCGACAAATATTTTAGCGAGGACCAGTCAACGAGAGCATACAGGTCGCACTGGTGGGTAGTATATGGGGCTTTGGTGACAAAACGGACGGCACTGTGATAGACTGCATCCGATTTGCTGAGTAGAGTGTTGGAGGCTGTTTTGTAAATGACATCGACGAAGTCAAGGATTGGTAGGATAGTCAGTTTTACGAGGGTATGTTTGGCAGCATGAGTGAAGGAGGCTTTGTTGTGAAATAGGAAGCCGATTCTAGATTTAACTTTGGATTGGAGATGCTTAACGTGAGTCTGGAAGGAGAGTTTACAGTCTAGCCAGGCACCTAGGTATTTGTAGTTGTCCACATATTTTAAGTCGGAGCCGTCCAGAGTAGATATGCTAGTCGGGCAGGCATGTTCGGGCAGCGATCGGTTGAAGAGCATGCATTTAGTTTTACTAGCATTTAAGAGCAGTTGGAGGCCACGGAAGGAGTGTTGTATGGCGTTGAAGCTCGTTTGGAGGTTAGTTAACACAGTGTCCAAAGAAGGGCCAGATGTATACAGAATGGTGTCGTCTGCGTAGAGGTGGATCAAAGAATCAAGAGCGACATCATTGATATATACAGAGAAAAGAGTCGGTCCCAGGAATTGAACCCTGTGGTACCCCCATAGAGACTGCCAGAGGTCCGGACAACAGGCCCTCCGATTTGACACACTGAACTCTCTGAGAAGAAGTTAGTGAACCAGGCGAGGCAGTCAATAAAGAAACCAAGGCTGTTGAGTCTGCCGATAAGAATACGGTGATTGACAGAGTCGAAAGCCTTGGCCAGGTCGATGAAGACAGCTGCACAGTACTGTCTTTTATCAATGGCAGTTTTGATATCGTTTAGGACCTTGAGCGTGGCTGAGGCGCATCCGTGACCAGCTCGGAAACCAGATTGCATAGTGAAGAAGGTATGGTGGGATTCGAAATGATCAGTGATCTGTTTGTTCAATTGGCTTTCGAAGACTTTAGAAAGGCAGGGCAGGATGGATATAGGTCTGTAACAGTTTGGGTCAAGAGTGTCTCCCCCTTTGAAGAGGGGGATGACCGCGGCCGCTTTCCAATCTTTAGGAATCTCAGACGATACGAACGAGAGGTTGAACAGACTAGTAATAGGGGTTGCAACAATGGCGGCGGATAAGTTGCTCTCTGGCTCGAGCCCAGTGCTGTGCCATAGTTATGTTTTGGAGGGGGAGCGCCGACGAAGGCACATTTCCACGTCCTCAGCACATTTTCAAATGCTCAAAATCCACGGCTCTTTCCTGTCACCAGCCTGACATGTACACTCTTAGAAAAAGAGGTGCTATCTAGAACCTAAAAGGGTTCTCCGGCTGTCCCCATAGGAGAACCCTTTGAAGAACCCATTTTGGTTCCAGGTAAAACCCTATTGGGTTCCATGTAGAACCCTTTCCCCAGGGGGAAGGTGTGTGAGTGTATCTGTCTGTCGCTGTCTGTTAATCATACAGGTCTCTCTCACTCTCTCACTCCCTCTCACTCTCTCTCACTCCCTCTCACTCCCTCTCTCTCATTGTCTCTCAGGGATGAGTGAGCAGACGGCGGTGTGTGTGTGTCGACGGAGTGTGGTGGCAGAACCATCGCCTGCTGGATCCCCTGTAGCGAGGGCCTGTCTGGAGGATGACAGACAGGCAACAGGCAGGAGCCCAGAGAGACGTGGAGGGAGGGAGGGGTGAGAACCAGTACCAGCCAAGGTAATGACACCCTCATTAGAATATGGTTACTTAGTTAGTGTGTGTTTAGCTCTTCAGCTGTAGTGCAGGTGTTGACATTGATGACATTGAGACCTTGGTATATCTAGTGTGGTGTGTGTGTGTGTGTGTGCGTGTGTGCGTGTGTGCGTGTGTGCATGCACATGTGTGTCCAGTCATTGCCATGAATTTACTGGCTGTGGAAGGGTTCGCAGGAAACACATCTTGAACATCTTTAAGCCCTGCCATTTGCACACACACACTGCCATTAACCTGGACTATCTCAACAGGTACTATAACGCTCTATGAAACTGTCTTCTGCATTGATATCATGTTCTCATCCCACATGGACAGTTCACAGGCAGGCATGCAGCACGCTCACACAAGCGCAATCACACACATATACGCACACGCACACACACACACCACCAGAGAGAGAAGAGGAGGAGGAGGAAGAGGAGGGAGAAGCAGCACAGAGTTAAGCTCCATTCTTCTTTTCCCCTTCAGGTGCCCGCTTGGGTTTAACAACTGAGCCGTCCCCATCAATTAGCCTGGACTTTGGACTTTCATTGAGAGTAAGTGACTAATATCAGCGTTGGCTAAGAAGAAAGACACTTTTCACGATTGCCCAACAATCTGTTAAGTGGATACACATGTGGCGGCCTCGGCAAAGCCTGCAAGGGGTCCTCTCCCCAATAAAAAACAGGTGCTCCACTTTTTTGCCATGTAATACCCCATTTAGCCCCCGGAGCAAAGGTTATCCAGCTAATAGCTGCCTTGTGGTGCACAGGGAAGAGCAGCACACACGGCCAGCGCTCAAACATCTGGAACGGATTGCACATACTTGCAACATATGCTTCAGGTTCAATTAAAATGAGGCCTTGGCACATTTATTAATCTTTTTTTCTACCTTTGTGCCGTGAAAAAGGCCTCCTCTGACCTGACCTTAATATTATACAATTTTAGCAAAGAGGAGAGGTAATGAGAGCGTCAGGTCATTTCAATACCTGAGAGTGAGAATGGAAATGACAAATTTGTTCAGCCTCAAAACTCCATTTGTTGTGCACTTAAGCAGGGAATAAGGGGGGAAAAAGAGGGTGTAAGAATGAAAGAGAACAGGGGGCAGGAATGGAGGGAGGGAGGGAAAGAGTGAGGGAGAGGGCTAGGGTGGTTTGAGGAGAGAGATATTGGTGAAATAAAGAAGAAAAACACCCCCCTTTCAACTTCCCTACAGCTCAAATGGAATGCTAACAGTTGAGGGGAGCGATAGATCAAAATGTATGAAGCCAGAGTTGGTCAATTGTAGCCTTTGTGGTCGCCTTGCTATCCGGCGCCCCAGCCCTGTGAGCAGAAAGAGCAGGGCCCTCTTATGTGGAATAATCAGCTCAGGACTCAATCTGACAGACGCCGCGAGCTGCAGCTCCCTCATTTCAATATGAAAGTTGAAATGTATTTTTTTTCTATAATCTGCATCTTTTCAAACGCCTGTTTTTTTTCTGAGGGAAGGGAGGAAATGCAGAAAAAGAAAAGTAGAGAGATAGAGAGGTGAAAAAAGGTTCAAGGTTGCTTAACGCATATCTTCAATCGCCGCCCCGTACGTCCTAGCCTTGGAACCTTGCAGCCGTGGAACTTTTCCCTCAGAGTCGCTGGAGGAGGGGGGGAATGAAAATGCCGAGACGCATGTGGACTGACTGCACATAATATCAGCTTTTCTAACCCTGTGATCTCACACAGGCACTTGTGGCACTTTGGATATTTCAAAGTGCTGGAAAGAGGTCAGCCTAAAATAACTCCACTCTAAATGAAGAGAGTCTTCAGGCTATTTCATTTCAGATAACAAATTGCTTAGTCAAAGGCTCATACAAGTCGAATAAAAAGGACAGACTGAAGAGATTTTGTCGAAAGTAGTGCCCAGAGATGCTAAATCAGATGATATTCTAATTGGTCTTGGTGTTGGGCAAATATCACTAGTGAAAAAAAACGAACAATAACCACGAAACAACATCAGTCCCAAGTGTGCAGACAAACCACACCATGTCACGTACTGCCATTTACATCATAGGAAGAACCAGGAAAAACTCTATAGCACACAAATATCCTCCTGAAACAAAACAGAACCTGGGGAACGATTACTTCAGATTTGGTTTAGGACTATTCAATAGGATTCTACTCTGTTGTCTTTTAGTGCTATGAAAACCCTGCGGTCGGCTGCTAGTATCAAATGTCAGGTTCCGTAACGTTGAAGCCTAACACTGCGTCTCTCCCTGACTAGGACTAGAAGGGATCAGGAAGCTACAGGCTAGTATGGCTACAAGCTGCCACTGTGTAAACGAGCGAGCTAACCCACTAAAGCAGCCACCTGTTGTTACCTGATAGCTGCTGAGCACATATTCTGTTTTATTACTAAGTCAATGAGAAGATAAGGCTCCTAAATAGTTCCTGAAGCTCCTTAAGTCGGTGCTTTATGTGTCATCCCATCTCGGAGGCGCAACGGGCAACACTGCACATCAGCATTCCAAATACAGTAGATAGCTACATAAAGAAGAGAAGAGGACGTTTTAAAAGAGCGAAGCAGAGCAAATCACTAATACTGACAACCATGATGCTATGCATGAGGAGGTTACAACAGGCAGAGAATGTGTCTGGACCCATTACAGGAAGACAACGATCAATGTTCAAAGTTTGGATGTGTGTGTGTGCGTGCGTGTATGCGTGCACATTTGAACGTGTGCATCTACATTTTGGAGTGTATTGAAATGGAGTGTACACATTGCATCTATGTGTTTGCATTTCCTGTGTGTGGAACGCTGGCACCCCAGAGACTTCCTGTCCCTTGACAGCATACAGAGAGAGAGAGAGATAATTACCTTGTCATCTTTGTCATAGTCCTCATCCTCGTCCTCCAGCAAGTCCTCCATCGCTTGCTGCATGGCGGTTGCCACAGGAACAAGAGAAGAAGAGAGAGATTAAAAATACATAAGTGGGGCAGACAGGTATTCTCATTACCACAAATTGCACTATGTACAGTATACTGTACACACGGCTGATGTTAACACAAGTCAATACAGGGCTGATCGTAGTCCTTTAGTCTTCCAGGCCAATCTGAGCCCACCTCTGACCTCTACCCATTCCCCTACCTCTCCTATGACAACAGAGGGTAGAGAAGAGGAGAGTAGAGGATGGCCTCCAGCAGAGGAAGCCCAGTGACAGAGAAGTGTATCTATCTGATGGAACAACAGCCATTTCAGCAGGCTCCACCCACTAACCCCCCCACCCCACACACACACACAAGGGAGAACAGATAAAGAAAGAGAGAGAGACTGGCAGAGAGAGAGAGAGAGAAAGTAAAAATGAAAATATAAATATTTCTATGTATGTATGTATGTGGGGATGCTGAAGAAAATAGGTTAAGGAGTTGTGGAAAAGTTATTGTTTTGACCTTTCAAATAAAAGGCATAAAGACATCATTATTAACCATACATAAGTTAAGTGTCTTCTTCAACTGCTCAAATGTCCTTTTAAATCACCTAGGAGGCCTACATAAGCACATAAACTAGGTTTTGAATCAACCTCTTGCCATTAGCTATAGGCAAGGAGGAAAGTGGAAAAAAAACAGGCGTTCAAAGTTGAATTACACAACAATGAAGGATGGAGCAGTCAACAGAAAACAGGTTGACTCAGATAAGTGATTGAACTTAGTGTCCCCTGGGAAAGAGGAGATCTGTAGATAATCGGACGGACAGACGAACGGACAAACAGATGGATGGACAGACGGATGGAGAAACAGACAGAGTCAGTGGTATCACGGGTGTATACTTGCTGCCTGCCTGCCTGCCTCAGGAGCAGTGGTAGGACAGCACAGATCGTTATTCCTCCTCTCTTGCCTCCTCCCCGTCAATCACACATCAAAGCTACAGGGTCAGACGCAGCGGCATTACCATAAACAAACAGGCGCATCATAAACCCGTAAGCTGCCAAGGGGCTGCATTTATCTCCTCCCATTATCCCATACCCCCTACCCTACCCCCGCCCGCAAACAAGTTGGAGAAATCCAAAAATCATTACTTCCCAGAACAATAGCTTTTGTCCCTTTGTTTTATTGGAATAATAAAAAGTGCGGCTGACATAAGCTCCTTATGTAAATACAGCTTCCCGCAGAAACAAAGAGAGGTTCAACCCAGTTGTGCTGAGTGTGGAGAGAGTAAATAGAAGTCATGACGTTGTGTGTGGGTATGTATCTATCTACAGCTTAGTATGGCTGTCTAACTTGTTCTACTCCTGCCTGTTCACTGGAATCCATTGGTGACCACAGCAATCAAATGTTACCGAGCTAATGAGCAAGTGTCCCGCATCTAAAACTCTGTGTACAATAAAGACCTGGGCACCGTTTTAGAATCAACAATCACAAAGGAAGCGCTCAAAATGGATCATGGGTTTCTCCAAACACAGCCTTTTTACTACAGGATACAGCACAGTAACATACTGTCGGCCCCCATGTTATCTAAAACAGAGAGAATATCAGCTGAAGATAGGCATTACCGACAGAGACAAGGATACCGTCACCCCCCCCCCCCCCCCCCCCCCCCCCCCACGTTCTCTTCTCCCCTCTTGCCTGGGGTAAAGAGAACAGCCTTGTTCACCGCTACGCGAGTGCGTAGTAATATAAATAAATAAAAGGAAAGACATGTCATCTCATCTGCCCTGAAGATTGCCACAACTAAACGCTGCGTCTCCGGAAGACATCAATTACCAGCGCGGTGCTGATGAATTCAACAATTTCCCCTGTTCTGTTATGATGAACACTGTTTGGGTATATTGTACCATTCAGCTGTTTATCCCCTTATCGCATCGTTTGAATTACTATCATTACAAACCGATGCTTCAAAGACTCAATGTCGACAGGATCGTGTAACGTTCACACAGCCCACGACGCGCTTCAATCCAACACTTTACCAGAGGGGAAATTAACATATTCAAAGCATTCAAATCTTCTGAACGGTACAGGTTATACGCACAGATTACAGAGCGTACATGAATATATACAAAGATCCTGCACATGTGAAATATGTAAAATACACAGCTAGGTGAAATGCAGTGGAGGCTCCTCGGAGGAGGAAGGGGAGGACCATCCTCCTCAGTGAATTTAATAAAAATAAAAATAGTGAAACATTTAAAAAGTTATTATTTTTAGATAAAACTATACAAAATATATTCACGTCACTAAATAATTGATTAAAATACACTATTTTGCAATGGTCTACAGTAGCCTCAACAGCACTCTGTAGGGTAGCACTATTGTGTTGCCGGAGGACAGCTAGACTCTCTCCTCCTCTGGGTACATTGACTTCAATACAAAACCTAGGAGGCTCATGGTACTCACTCCCTTCCATAGACTTACACAGTACTTATGACAACTTCCTGAGGACATCCAACCTATCAGAGCTGAGCATGTTGTCCACCTAATCAAAGGATCAGAGAATGAATCTAGTACTGAAAGCATACGTACAGCTAGCTAGCACTGCAGTGCACAAAATGTGGTGAGTAGTAGACTCATAGAGAAAGACAAAAGTTGAACAATTTTGAACACATTAATTTATTGAAAAATGAAGGAGCAAGAGAGAGCGAGAGAGTGACACACAGAGAGAGAGAGAGAGAGAGAGAGAGAGAGAGAGAGATAGAGAGAGAGCTAGCTATATTTTTCCTATATTTTTTTCCCTCTCAATTTCACAGACTTAGCTAGCAAATTCAGCTAGCTAGTTTAGCCTACTCAACCACCCGGCTCAAACAGAGGGATGCTATGTTAGCTAGCTGGCTATGACTATCCAACACTGGAACTCTTCCAAGTCAAGGTATGCTTTTGGTTTTACTAATTTATAGCCTCCTGAGTCCACCATTGTAACTGCTAAACTGCTTTCTGACTGTACACTGTACTGCATTAGCCAATATGGTGACAATGATGTACGCTGTGTGTAGCGGTTATGATATGAAGGTTTGGCTTGGAAAGTTTTTTTTCCGCCTGGTCCCAGTCCACAAGTGAAGGGAAAAGGTGAGAAGAGGACAACGCGTAGATGTGAAAAGGAATACAACGAGCTGTTTGTATGTGGCTATGAAAATAACTGTGTATTCATTCCTCTGATTCTGTTGAAAAAATGTCTTAAACAAAAGCATACAGAAAGAAACGGGGATAAACATGCCTGAATTTGTCCAATAGAAACTCTTGTTTGCAACTGTTGGGCTAATGTTTACATCCTAGTTCAGCTGGATGCAGGCAAGAGTGTACATTGGTATTGAATGGTATTGAATGTGGTATTGAATGTGCCACTGACCTGTGTGCACCTACGTTGCAAACTTTCGTTTATAGGCTATGGTTGTAGCAACCTCATGATGGGTATAGGGAACATTTTAGTATCATGTAGTAACCTAAACCTATTGTTGCTACATTGAACTGGGTGAACGGAATATGAATGACAGTCATCCAATATGCTGTAATAAAAATAAGACAATGCTCATGAAAAAATAATTGTCCTCCCTCATCTTAAACGGCACCGACCGCCACTGGTGAAACGTATAAATAAAGTATAGACCATTTAGTATGGAGCAGTGCTCGTGAACACATGTCCTGGAGGGCAAGTGTCCTGCAGTGTTTATGTGAGTCTGGCTTGTTTAAAACCAGCCTATAGGGTCAGTGCCATGGCAAGCCATTTCCTCTTGTTTGGTCATTAAGCCCCAGTAGGCCGGAGATCCTAACATCTGTGTGCCCTAAAGGAGCAGGGAACAGGGAGCAGACAGAGATATTGATGTACAGTAGGCAAGTACAGGACACTTGAAGTAGGCCTGCCGGCTGTGGGAGGAGAGAGAATAGGAAAACTACAGTGGATGTGTGAATTCTGGAATACCACTCAGGCCTTGGATGGGTCGATGAACCTGAACACACACATACACAAGCACACACACGTGCACGCACACAAGGATAAACACACACATACACACCAGACAAGATAGACATCACCATTCGACCCCCTGAGCTACCGCTGGCATCCTCTTCATCCCAGCTCGGTGACGTCCGCCCTGCCAAGCGAACGCCCCCCCCCCCCCATCCCCCAACCCCACCACCCTCCTACCACCACTATCTCTGCTGTCTTCCTCCTAACCTTCCGAATGACAGCCGCTAGGGGAATTGACGCCAAGGCAGACATCCCGCCGAACATGAAGATATACTCTCCTTTTTTTCTCTCTCTTCTCTTCCCCCTCTCCTTCTCCTCCTCATCTTCCTCTTTGATACGTGAGAGGGTTTTAACCTCTCCAGCTGCCGGGGCCTGCTCCAGTCCCCTCCAGGCCCTGCTTGGTATGCTGTCTGTGTGTGGTGTGTGTGTGTGTGTGTGTGTGTGTGTGTGTGTGTGTGTGTGTGTGTGTGTGTGTGTGTGTGTGTGTGTGTGTGTGTGTGTGTGTGTGTGTGTGTGTGTGGTGTGTGTGTGTGCGTGCTTTGGCTCTAGAGGAGAGGGGCGAGGAGAGGGGAGGGCTGGAAGAAGGCTGATAAGGACTGTGGGCAGGCAGAGCTTGTCTGACCCATACGGGCCCTTCACAAGCTGTCAGAGCCCTGGCCCTCACAGGGGGGGCCTTCCGTCTGCGCTGACCCAGACCTGGCTCACCCAGCAGGGGGCAGAGAGGGGTGAGGCTGGCTGGGGCGCTCTGGGACTGGGGTTGACGGGGCCTGCCTGTTTTCATGATCACACAGACCAGTCAAAGTGCCAATCATAATCATCACTACATTCCAGAGAGATACACATAGTGTTATCTTATTGATGAACACATTTGACACATGTCAGCATTGAGTCAGTCGGACCAACGCAAAGAAAACCAACCTCTGAGTTTTGCTCAAACAGAACCAAACTGGGATAGACCTTAGTTTGTATCAGAAACAGGGCTGGTGTGTGTGTGGTAGAGAGAGGCATGTGCCTGGCTGGGGAAAGTAGGAGTCACAGGGTAGAGGAAGCTCTGGGCTAGTGTCTGAACACCCACACACTGTCGACACCCACACACTGTCGACGCACACACAGACACGCACACACACACACACACACACACACACACACACACACACACACACACACACACACACACACACAGCCAGAACAGTCAGAGAGAGCAGCAACAGAACAACAACAAGGACTGCGGCAGAACACGGAGAGCTGACATTGTTAGCAGCGACGGGTACAGAGGTTCACAGGGATAAAGAGGGGGAGGCTGGGAGACTGGCGCGGCGTTCTCGCCCCACTCCCAACCCCGTCTGCCTGCCTGCCAGCGAAGAGGAGCAGGGGCGGCACGGGGGAAATCAGCGGGGCACAAACGCTTCCAGTTAAAAGTGACATGACCTTTTGATTTTGTCACCTGTCACCGACTGCCATGTCTTCCGCTGCACTGAGGAGCGCCTGCCAGGCACCGCAGCCTCCCTCTCTCTCTCCTTTTGTCTATCTCTCTGTTTTTGGGGCAGGGCCACTGCGGAGGTGTTCCTTTGGTTTGAGTGAAGGCACACTGGGCCAGGCTCTCTCTCTTTCTCCTCCTGCTCCTCCTTATCAGAATATAGTTCATTCTCCTCTCTTTCTGTCAACTCAAATCCTCATGGGGACACATGACATCCCATTGACTTCTTCCAAGGCTTGTTGCTCATTTAAATTGATTATATCCCAACCTATCCTTTCATGGTACAAGCTAACAGAAATGGATTGCTGTCTAATTCTAACTAACAAGACACTGATGGTCAAATGGATATACTGTGCATTCGCTATCGACTTAATGTGAGAAGAAAGACAACAATTAGTAAATTCAAGTAGAAGGGGCGAGAGAGAGAGAGAGAGAGAGAGAGAGAGAGAGAGAGAGAGAGAGAGAGAGAGAGAGAGAGAGAGAGAGAGAGAGAGAGAGAGAGAAGCTGCAGGCTCTATCCTGGCAAACACCAATAAAGGCAGAGAGAGTAGAAATTGGTGGAGAAAAGGCCCAGGGTCGTATGGGAGGCCTAGTCTTTTGAAACAATATGAGAGCGAGAGAGCGATAAATTAGACCCAACCAAATGATGAGAAAACAAAAAGAGAACTATTTCACACTGGGTATTGTGCTACTGTGTATTCTCTGTTTAGGGCCAAATAGCATTCTAGTTTGGTCAGTTTTTTAGTTGATTCTTTCCAATCACTATGACAGAACCAAAATTAAGATAATCCTTGAATATGTACACTCGGGAAAAAATGGTCTATCTAGAACCTAAAAGGGTCCTTCAGATGTCCCCATACGAGAACCCTTTGAAGAACACTTTTTGGCTCCAGGTAGATCCCTTTTGAGTTCCACGTAGAACCCTTTCCACAGAGTGTTCTACACGGAACCCAAAAGAGTGCTACCTGGAACCAAAAAGGGTTCTCCCTGGAACCGAAAAGGGTTCTCCTATGGGGACAGCCAAATAACCCTTTTGGAACCCTTTTTCTCAGAGTGTACAGACTCAGTGAGCATAGCCGTGCTATTGAGAGAGGCCGCCATATGCGGGTACCAGTTCCTGACACTTCTCCCTATTGCCAATGATTTTCCGGAACTCAAATATTATTTTCAGATTTCCCAAAACTTGTACGAAAAGCTTGGTGAGGAGAAGCCTTCTGTAAAAAAAATTAAACATCCAGCCGGCTTCCACCCATCGACTGCCCGCAAAATGAGCTGGAAACTGAGCTGCACTTCCTCACTTCCTGCCAAAGGTATAACCATATGAGAGACACATATTTCCCACAGATCACACAGACCCGCAAAGAACTTGAAAACAAATCAAGCATTGATAAACTCCCAGATCTGTTAGCCGAAATACCGCAATTTGCAATCACAGCAGCAAGATTTGTGACCCACTGCCAAGAAAACAGGGCGACCAGTGGAGCACAAACAACATTGTAAATTCAACCCAGATTTATCTGTTTACTTGTCTTCCCCTACTAATCGCACTACAACTATTTGCAAGAAGTTAAAAACCCTGTACATAGCTGATACTATACATTTGAAGCATATTCATCCTTTTGAAACCTTTACAATGTTTACTGTATATTTTTGTTGTTGATGTTTTAAGTTTCTTCTCACTTTTCTTTATTGTTTATTTCACTTGCTTTGGCAATGTAAACATTTGTTTCCCATGCCAATAAAGCACAATTCAATTGAATTGAGAGAAAGAGAGAGATGGAGGGGGAGAAAATACACCTTAAATCTTGGCTGCCAAGTTATCAGCGACTATGTTATGTAGGTATTGTGATTTACAGGCGGTAGAAACCGAGACACACTTCCTGTGTTCCTTACGACAACATAAGGGAAACATACTAGCCAGATTTTTTGAAATAACTTTAGACAGATCCCTGATGTACATAAACTCCCTATTCTACTTAGGGAAGACCAGCAGCCAGCAAAGCAGGCAGCTAAATGTGTCAACCTGTACCACAACCAGAGAGAGATGGGATCGACTTTACAGTTGTCAGTGTTTTTGCTTTGTTTCAATGTATTTTGTTCTCTTTTTGTTTTGTTTCCTTGTGGATTTTTTTCAAATTCATTTCATTTCTGTACATGCTCATGTACGCACTCTAAATATACATTTCATCAAAAAACGTTATACACCCATACACTTATCCACGCACTCCCATATGCAAAAGCACCCATACAAAACCAGGGTGTGTGTGTGCTTGCGTATATGTGCACACACGCGCGCATGCACAAACACACACACACACACTACCGACTCCTGCATGCATGTGTAACCGATGTGAAATGTCTCGCTAATTAGCGCTAATAGCGTTTCAATCAGGTGACGTCACTCGATCTGAGACCTCAAGTAGTTGTTCCCCTTGCTCTGCAAGGGCCGCGGCTTTTGTGGCGCGATGGGTAACGATGCTTCGTGGGGTGTCGGTGGTTGATGTGTGCAGAGGGTCCCTGATTCAAGCCCAGGTTGGGGCGAGGAGAGGGATGGAAGCTAAACTGTTACACATGCTCACCTACACTCCATAGACGTTCCCATTGTACCTCATTGTACCTATTCAATGTTGTTACACACATACACTGCATGATCTCATTGTACCAATATATATATTCTTATTTTTTTTGTTTACTTATCAAAGCAAAAACGTTTTTAGATTATCACATTATTACTATTTTTATTCATTTATTCAATATGTTGTAATATTTATGTGTATATATACAGAGTTTTTTTTTATTTCTCTTATCACCATTACTATTATAAATGTTTACTCTTATTGTTGATTTCATTATGTCACTTCACTTTAGCAACAGTGGCCTTGTCATTCATGCTAATAAAGCCTTTCTGAATCTGAAATCTGAGAGGGGAGGAAGAGAGAAGCACAGCGAGAGACAGCGAGAGAGAGAGAGACTTTTGTAAGTGTAATGTTTACAGTAAATGTTTTATTATTTATTATCTACTTCACTTGCTTTGGCAATGTAAACATGTTTCTCATGCCAATAAAGCCCTTAAATTGAATTGAATTGAGAGAGAAAGAAAGAGCCTATCTGAATCTGAAATCTGAGGGGAGAAAGAGCGAAGGACAGTGAGAAACAGAGAGAGAGAGAAAGAGAGAGAGAGAGAGAGAGAGAGAGAGAGAGAGAAAGACAGCGAGAGAGAGAGAGAGAGAGAGAGAGAGAGAGAGAGAGAGAGAGAGAGAGAGAGAAAGACAGCGAGAGAGAGAGAGAGAGAGAGAGAGAGAGAGAGAGAGAGAGAGAAATACAGCGAGAGAGAGCGAGAGAGAGAGAGAGAGAGAGAGAGAGAGAGAGAGAAAGACAGAGAGAGAGAGAGAGAGAGAGAGAGAGAGAGAAAGACAGCGAGAGAGAGCGAAAGAGAGAGAAAGACAGCGAGAGAGAGCGAGAGAGAGAGAGAGAGGAGAGAGAGAGAGAGAGAGAGAGAGAGAGAGAGAGAGAGAGAGAGAGAGAGAGAGAGAGAGAGACATCACCGGCGTATTTCTGCACCATGACAGCATGTGCTATAATTAACACCTCCACAACATCTGGTAAAGAGTTTTCCGGGCCAGTGGCTCAGCAGTGCCGGTCGGTCTTCCAGGGACGGCCCTACAGGCCTCCAGCTTTTCCATTCCAGCTGAGCTGTACCCCGCTTGACTGAGCCCAGCCACCCGGCAACCCAACCCGGCAACAACTCAGAGACGGAACCTAACAAACGGTTCCAGGTTTCAAAACAAACGGGGTGGTGGTGGAAAATGGGTGACTAGGAGAGGTGATAGGTGCTGATGGAGGTGGTGGTATTGTTGGCGCTGTCATCCTATCTTTGTCTCCAGACACTAGTCTACCCAGAGGGTGCAGTACCACCTCCAAACAGTAGGGGTCTATACTGAAACGCAGAGTATGCCAGTATGCAAGATGAACAGCTCTTTTATGCTATGGCACTGGTCAGTCTGTCTGCACCTGTAATGATGTCTTAACACGTAACACTTAAAAACACCCTGTCTCCACCACTCTGACCAGCAGCAGCACCATATTCTCTCCCTCTGTCCTGTCATGGCTCACATAGCCCAGCAGTGTCTGGCATGTTAATAACATCTTTTATCCATAACAAGGCACACACCACCTTAGAGATGGTGACACACGGGTCATCTGATGGTGCCACAGCTGACAGGCAAGATAACAGGGGTTAGAGGTCCGAGGTCAGAAAAAGGCAAGGTAAGAGCTGAGGTCAGTCACACTGTTGCTGCACCAGGTCTTTAATAGCTGGTCCAAGGTCATCGTTTCTGTTCAGCACGTCTACTGGTCAAGGTAAGGCCTGCATGAGAAGAACCAGTGTGATATATGTTGTATAGGAAGAGAGTAATAGAAACGAAGAGAGTTGCACACTCCATATATAATATATATATATATATATATATATATATATATATATAAAACCTCCCAGTAATTTATTGGGTGTAAATAAAACACCAACGTTTCGGCATCACCGTGCCTTATTCAGTTTAGTGTCATGAATGCTTGAACCAGGCTGTGTAGAGTAACCAGAGCACCAGTGACCCCGAGGTGAAAATGACAGGGTGTAGAAATACAGTGTGTCCGTTTACCCATTATGGACAGGGCTGTAGTTATGGTATAGAATACGAGAGGGATACTCACATTGAACCCATCACATGGAACTCCTTTTATTTCATTAGGGAGTTTGTAATCAACTGAGTTCCCCCCCCATCTGTCTCTTTTTAGTCAAAGTGAGTTGAGTTCAAGAGAGATTCCTCCAACATTACCCTCATCCCAGGTTTTTGGAAAACCACAGCCTTCCGGATGCTGACCCTTGGTGAAGAACAATGGTTTAATTTGACATGTTCTTTAAAGCAATTAGTGGCCGGGTTGTTCTTTTCTTTTCCAGGCGAGTGAACGAGGAGGCCACAACTTTCTTTCTCTCTCTAAACCACTTCCCCCCTGACACCAGTGACAAAATGGGAAACACTGCTTTAAAACAAACAGGGACATGCCTTTGGGGATACATCAGTGTCTCTCTCTCTGTGTGTGTGTGTGTGTGTGTGTGTGTGTGTGTGTGTGTGTGTGTGTGTGTGTGTGTGTGTGTGTGTGTGTGTGTGTGTGTGTGTGTGTGTGTGTGTGTGTGTGTGTGTGTGTGTATGTGTGTGTTTGCATGTGTGTGTGTGCACGTGAAAGAGAGAGAGCTTGACGCGCGTGTGTGTGTGTGTGTGTGTGTGTGTGTGTGTGTGTGTGTGTGTGTGTGTGTGTGTGTGTGTGTGTATGTGTGTGTGTGTGTGTGTGTGTGTGTGTGTGTGTGTGTAACATGGGGAACAATCCTTTTCATATCATATACACAATCACATCCCTTACAAAACTGTCTTTCTCCTAGTGCTATAGTGCTGTCTGAACGGTTGCGACTGCTGTGTGTGTGACTCTGCAGCAGAGGGCTCATATTACTGCAAGGTGAAATTACTGCCTGCCTGCCTGTCTGTCTGTGTGTCTGTCTGCCAATGTGAAGATGGCAGCCGAGCCCAGGTGGGAGAAGCAGGATGATACACTCCTAGAGAATGGCCCTTATAACATGTCACAGCTCCTCAACCATCCTGCACAGCAGTGCTCAGACACTGACAAAGAGAGGAAAGGAGAGATGGAGGCATAGAAGGAGTGGGCTGCCTCATCACAATCACTTTCACCTATCCTCAGGCACTGATATCACACGCCGAAGAGAGTGGTGATTTTCTACAGAGGACATCTTTTGTGCCAGCTATACGGCATGTTCCTTCAGCCCAATGATCTCGGATGTAAGTGAAAGGTGCTAATCTAAAACAATTACCCCCATTTTCCTGTCCATGCATTCCCCATATAGAATGTACACAGTGAGAGAGATTCCGTCCCAGGAGTTGATAATGAACTAACTTCCCATGTTTTAGGGACTGTGTGTGAGTGGAGTGCAGTGCTGTGGCTCATCATGGGAATGGGGCTCAGTCAGCGGCTTTAGTTAATGGGAAGCATACCCGTGTGTTTGTTTACTGTGGCAGGGAGCGGAACCCCCCCCCCCCCGATACCTCATCTGTTGTGGTTACAATTGTAAAACTGTAGAACAATGGAGGCAGAGAAAAGAGTAGGGGGGAGTAATAACATAATGGCAGCTCTTTCTGAACCCTCCTCTCTCATTGGAAGCACAGGTCACTAATAGTGAACCACACCAACCTGGTTCTGCAGGCACGCAGGCACGCATGCACAGACAGCCAGACAGTCAGACAGACAGACAACCCCAGCTGACCTGGTTTTGGCAAGGGCTCAGATCTCACAGTTGTCATAAGGCTGGGAGATGTTCCTTAACATGCGATCTGACCAGGGAAAACTCTGAGCCCAGGGTCGTTCCTGGTCAGGTCACTTAGTCAGTTACAATTCCTGGTCTTGTACTCATCAACCATAATACTGTTCAGAACAAGAGAAGTGTAAATTGACGTTGATGTGTGATGAATAATATACGGTCTTCACAAGAAGAGGGACGTTATTTTTCTATCAAATAAATACCACTCATTACAGTGTTAACTGGTTTTAATGTAGAAGCCAATTCTGGGAGTCCTCGAGACAGTGGGGGGGGGGGGGGGCTCTTCTGCATAGAGAGTTATTTGTATGTGAAGTGAATAGGTATGCAATCTTTATTGCTTTAATTCAATTAAAACGTGCCTGGGAAAATAACATCATTATTCATAGATCATATGGAGGTAAATAAATAACGAAATCCAATTTTTTGGTGTCTAGAGATTTTTGTCAAGCAATGTCGCCATCTACAGGGAAAGACTGTCTATACAGAGCATTGAAACAGGAGTGAGGCACTAAGGCACAAAAGCGACAAAGCTGCATGTGTGCACTGCTATGAGTGTACGTGGGTTTTACACTCAGTTTAACTTCCGTTGTAAAATACATGTATTTCTTGCTATTAATTGTGACCCAGCTACAATAATGTCTGCACTGGCTAAGCACATCTATGCCTGAAGCCTGCTCATCCCTGTCCATCTGCCATGAGTGTTGGTGTGAAAAACATCAAATAACGTCCAAGTAATTTCTAACATTCAGGTAATACTAAAACTAGTACATTCACAGCTACATTCATCACATCCTGTTTCAAAAAGGACAATTAGTTATTCAAATTCGTTTCACCTGTCGTTTTCATTGGTTTAACAGCTATCCGTTCCATACCCTGAACAATCTGCTGAACTGCGACCTCGTGAAAAATGAAGTCATATACGTTAAGAGAGGACAACATGTGGTCTCTTTATTGTGCATTCTGGAAGGTAGTCTGGAAATGCACTTATTAAAATGAATCATTGTTCACGCTCGCACCACAATTCCGGTCCAGTTTCTGCGTCACACGACTCTCCAACTACACCTCGGCAATGATTAAAACATGGCCACTTCTCCGTGACATTGCTTTGACACTGTTTAATTGGAATAGGAGATAAAAAAATAAAATACAATTAGATACATATAATACCAGGTAAGTGGCGTAGCGTTGCTCAAGGTGACAAGCTATTATTTCTTCCTATGCAGAGGAAGAATTTGAGAGCGATTCTCGAAAGTTCAAGGCAATTGGCATTTCTCATTTATAAGCATAATGGAAAGAATTTTCCCTCAGTGTCTGTTTCTTGTTTGCATTAACTTTGCGATTCTTTTCATTCCTATATCTAGAGAGAAGATGCCAACACAATGTGTCCACTCCCTAGTCCACTTCTGTTACCTTTATGTTTACTGGAGTTTGTAAAGTTTTTATTTAATTACATTTTTTTACAAATATATATTTACAATAATGGTGTCTTAGCACATACACATTATATATTTTTTCACTACATACATTTTTTGTATGTGTTTTCTACAGTAAATATGACAGTATATTTAGGATAAAATCCATATTGAAATGAGATAAAAGAGATGATTGACAGAAATGTGTGTGAGATGTAAGCGCCATATGACCTAGAACGAGACAATTAAACGGGCAGGACGGCGTAGGGATACATAACAGAAACACTCACCACGTCTTGCCTGGTGTCCTTCCCCGAAGCGACAAGGATATAGTTCCAGGCCAGCGGCAGCAGCAGAGCCAGAGGAATCATGTAGAGTTCAAAGTTCCACACCACGAGAACAAAGAGCTGCAGAGAGCAAAAGAGTGAGAGAGTGAGAGAGAAAGAGAGAGAGAGAGAGAGAGAGAGAGAAAGAGAAATAGAGAAACACTTGGGACTTAATGTAGCAGAGACCTGCATTGACCTCAAACTGCAAACACACATTCGCATATCGCACATACGCATAAACATAACACACAGACCCATACATTTGATAATATACGTATGATAATCAAATAGAAGAAAGCCTTAAATGGACGGCTGTTGTGACAAAACAGGACCCCTGAACCCAGAGCTGGGACAGGGCCTACGAGGCCAACAGGGCCACCCTCCACCTTCATCGGAGGATGAGGAGGATAAGTATCGACCGTCACAACACTCCCTCTCCACGCCAATCATCCGTCATCCACAGGCCTGAGGTCACTCTCTGTTTCAAGCACAACTAGTCAACATGACCTTAACCCTCCGACCCTCAACCCAGCACCTGACCTGCCACACCATGAGCCCCTAACCCTGTCACCCCAACCCCACCCACCCCGTGATGCCCATAACCCTGTCACCCCCAGCTCCAAATACCCCTATTCCACCTCCATAGTCATCTGTCCTGTGCCTCTCTATCCCCCATCTCTCATCCTAACAAATAAAAAGCATAATTCCAGAACTGAGTGCCCCAAAACCTGTATTCTGTTTAGGACAGAGTCTTTTGCAACCCGAACATAAATTATCATGATCCTGTGAAAATGAAATGCTTGAGGAGACATAATTCACAAACACAAAATGACTCATGTCAAATTGTTTTAGCGTGTGTTGACTGATATTTATTTTTTTATTTTTTGTGAAAGAATAGATAAAAACTGTTCAATTATTTCTCATCATTTCACAAAACATTAAAAACATCCTCCGACATATCTATTTTTTGTTGGAAATGATCAATGGAGAAAATACATAATAGCAATGTAAAACAAAAATACAATCCAGGTGAAAATATTTGATACATATTCATATATTTTCCGACAATGCACATTAATCAAACTCAAGGACGCAAAATGTTCATTCATTATTTCAAGTCAATAGAAAATGACTTGAAATTGTGATGGGAGGACTACGCTTTGAAATGAATTGCATCTGTTGCAAATGCATTCACAATAGATTGCTACTGCCTTAATGGTAAACTTTCAGTGACAATGAAAAGTAGGTTTGAAACAGGAAACAGCCGATACATCGGGCCGTCTCACCTTGTACAGTCAATTATGATATATACATGACAACGCTATACGTTCGGCTGAATGAAATAATACAATGCATTTCAATCAATGTATATCTCATAATCAGCGGGAAAGTGCTGGAGTTTACTAACGCTCTTTCAGTTCCTTGCAGCCTCTCGTGGAGCAGCTGATGTGTAGGTGGATACGTGGGGTACGTGTGAGTCCTCACCTTCTCTCTCCTTCCGTATTTACAGGCTAAAGGAATAAAAGCTTCAACATCTTCCCTCCTGTTGACCTACAAGGACATTTGCACGTCTGTGTCCTCGCCCGGCCTCCCTCTACGAAGCCCTGCCCTAACACATCTCTAGTACAGGGGTTGGGCACTAGTGCATTGGGTCAGGTTGTACTGTGCTGGACTCCCTCTCCATCTCCGCGGATCATTGGCCTATCCCTTATGGCCTCGGAACCCAACGCAAACATGCGCGCAGACACACACACACACACACACAAACACACACACACATCTAAAATTCATGTGTAACTTACCACCACTAAGCTATAACAAAATTACAAAAGCCACATAAAGCTCCCTCTTAAACAACTAAAAAGTTGACAAGACCCCCCCCCCCCCCCCCCCCCCCACACACACAACCACAAATCATGCACTCATACACATTTAACCAGTTGAGATGTTTGTGTACACAAACAAAACAAAGACATAAATAAAACATTACAAATGAATTGGCCAGGACATTAGCATATTGCTCAGAGCCAAATATCTCCTTCTTAAGGGCCCGTCCACAGTGCAGTACTACCATGGTGGCCAGCCTATTTCCATCTCTTTCTCTTTCTTTAATAAAGGTCTGTTTAGGGAATTGGAGGAACACTCTTCAATAATTCAGGAGTGCTTAGCAACCTCCAGTACCTGTCCTCCTACTTCCATATCCATCGGCGAGCTGCCACAATACTGGCTGGGTGTGGGCTCAGCATTATCTAGTGTTCTTTCTCTAGCACTCCCACTCCAGTCTAATGTCAGAACACAAACGGAACCGCTCTCCCTAATCTACTGTTACTGTACTGCACAGTTCCACCGCAGTGACCATGCAGAAGAAATAAAGATTCACAGGGTCTTTTAACACTGAAGCAGCGAAACCATATCATCCTGAACACTGTGTTTTTGAGCAAAATAGGAAAAAGCTATTTCTCCAAACAAATGCAATTCAGTTCTCTTATGCCTATTAATGTTCTATACCTAAATATAACTTCACACGTAGAGTGTATAAATACATCTAAACCAACCTAGTTGTTCCCTGTCTATTATACATTAGCGTTCTCATACGAAGGCATGATATATTGAAGTGTTTATGGGAGGACTGCACCTCCCTCCTCCTCTGCAGTGTCTGGCTGGTGTGTGGTGTGTCTGTCCGTCTCGTTTCCCTGCGCCTGGGGTTATTTAACCTGTCGCCCACCTCATCCCTCCCCATTTGGTTATTCTAGCTCTGGGCTAGGCTGTGACTGACAGCTGGAAGAACCCGACACCCCGACCCATCAGAGGCCAAGCCTGCCCCGTCTCACAGCCCCTCGGCTGGGGAGAGGAGCCCGCAGCGCCGGGACCTTTCCCCAGGACCAGGAGACCACATCCCCCACATTGCTACCCCACCGAGAGGCTTTCTGCCTGGGGAGGAGGGAGAGAGTGTCAGCCGTGGAGGTCTCTGACTGGAGAAAGAGGAAAAAACATTGAGATAAAAAGGTAGAGAGGGGGAGGGAAAAAGCTGAATCTTGAGACATGTGGCTATATACAGTATGTGCTTTGCTTTGTGTGTGTGTGTGTGTGTGTGCGTGTGTGTGCGTGTGCGTGTGTGTGTGCACCCAGTAATTTTCAGAGCTCCCCACACACAGCTCACAGGCTGGTTTTACGGAGCGGCAGTGCTAGACTTGGAGACACGGCTTTGCTCCATCCCTGCATCAACTTCTGTTACATTATCCTCCTGATTCTGAGAACTCATCGAAACTCTTGTGGTGCGAGACTGTATTTGTGTGTGCGCGTGGGTGCACATGCGTGCGTACACATGCATGTTTGCATTACACAAACTCCCTCTAATTTAGTCCTGGGAGTATTAGATAGAAGGAGAATACAATGCAAATGATCATTTCCTATTTGTCGCACACTGAAACAAGAGCGATTCACTGTTCTTCTTCTGGCAAACGGCCTCAAAATGTTATTAACTTATTAGGATTTATGCTAACAGAGGATGTTGTGTAGATTAAAATAAAATAAACACATTTTCATATGCCAAAGAATGTCAAAATGGAAACAGAATAAGAAGCATTAAAAGTGAACATAGACGTATTCAACTCACACAACTGTGCTGAGCTCAGGCCACTTAATAGACGTGCAGTTTGTTTCCAAATCACAGCAAACCAGCCAGTAAAATCTTTACTGAATACAAAATACAGAAAGAAAAATATACTTTAGTGAAATAATTTGAAAAATACTTCTAGGTTCCTCCGTTGAATTTTTTCATATACGAGAATATAGATATTCTAATGATCTAAAATGGAAAATAGTACACGTGCATTAATTTATACCAGGCAAACGTTTTATGGCATATTATGTGACATGAAAACAACAACAACAACAAAAAACATTTGGTTATTTCTACAAACTAATAAACAGCAAAAACAACAGATAATCATGTTAAACTCGAAATGATTATTTTGTTAACATGTAGTAGATATACAATCATTTAACTTCCAATTAGAATGAATAATATCCCTAACTTTATGAAGCATTCCCTTATCAAAAGCAAACACAGCACAGACTTAGGAACACAATCCGATCTGGAACAGATGAGTGTTTCATTCATCTACTAAACTTTGATGAAGGTAGAGGATTTGGGGCTTTATGGTTTTGGCATTATGTGGTTTACTAAACACTACTCTGGTGCTCGGCTTTACGGCTTGGATAGGAAGTGCTTTGGCGTACATTGAGCGTGTACTAGTCTTACTCCTCTCTCCAGAAGTCGACTGGAGTTTTGAATTTCAGAGTTAAGTTCACTTTATCTTTATTACATGGACATCCATCCAGATACTAGCCGGCCGCTGCCAGACAGCAAATAGAACAAGTCATGTTTTGACTGGAAGCCTGTCTTACTTCGCTGGACAGGACAGTCCCATTCTGTGGTGCTAGATTGCCCCCTGCTGGTGAGACAATTAACTAGAGCTGTTTCGCGTTTGATAAGGAGCAGTTGGACATGACATCTAAAACATTGAACCAGATATGACCAGGTACTACACACAATATGTAATAGAAAATTAAACACAGACACCTAAAGACACCCACAAATGGTCCTGTCCTGTAACGGTGTCCATGAATGAGAATAAAATAGAGATAGTTATCTTCAGATGTGCTTCTGTCTTTGACAATCACACCCCAGACTCCACAGTGTCCTCTAGCTCAACCTGCCATTGTATTTCACTTTCCCTCATTTTTCCAATCAGAGAGGTAGTAAAAATGTTATAGTTTATCCATTCCAAGCTGTCCATTGCTCTGTGGCAAAAACCAAATCCTGCAGTTAAAAGTTAGCAAGCTTTCTCAAGTGGAGTCAAAGGAGCTGGAGAGGTGTGTGTTTGTGTGTGTCGTGTGTGTGTGCCTCTCTCTCTGTGTGTGTGTGTGTGTGTGTGTGTGTGTGTGTGTGTGTGTGTGTGTGTGTGTGTGTGTGTGTGTGTGTGTGTGTGTGTGTGTGTGTGTGTGTGTGTGTGTGTGTGTGCCAGTGCCATAGGTTTTTCAATTTTTTTTATTTCAGCAGGGTGAATTTTTATCTCAACGCAAACCAGGTGATAGGTGCTCCAGTTTCTAGCAGAAGTAACTTCCTTGTCTGGGCTCTCCCACAGATAAGAGTCCTACTTCGCCCCGAATAAAAGGCCCTGGTATCATTTCTCCTGTCTTCCAAACAACCCCCGTCTCCTGCCCTTCTCACCCTTCCTGGGCCTCACAAAGCCTGCTTTATTTGCTCCCAATTCAAGGCTCAATTGCAGATAAAGTTACGGCAAATTTGTTTGGAGGAAGAGTTGCTGAGGCCTGCGGTCCCTGGAGCAATAACAGCCTTGTCTTTCAGGGGCCCCCGGGGAGAGTTGGCATGACTCACCAAACAGAACCCAACACCACCGAGCCTCACAATGGCCCCAGCTCACATGCAGGGAGGGAAGGAAGGGGGGATGAGAGTGGTGGAGAGAGAGAGAGAGATGGAGGGGATGGGGGGGTTCAGCTTGCAGATGTTC